>NC_041386.1:323582143-323656561 GCF_002162155.2 Triticum dicoccoides | reverse complement strand
AGGAGTCACGGTGACGCGGCGCCACCGGGCAGGCTACACGGGTAGGCGGCGATCACGATCGAACTAGCTCAACCAGTACTTGAAATGATTGAGGACAAAACCATCCTAAAAAATATGACTTATCGGCTTGGACATGTAAAAGTAGAAAAACACTCAATATGTGGTGTTTTATCCAGCTATTAATGAAAAGTGTACTATTTAATCTTACATTCTTAAGAAGTTCATCCCCACTACAAGGCATTCTTTCAATATACAGATTGTCCACATCAGCACATTGCCATGTCACCACTTCAGTTACAGATTACAATCTCACCCTGGCAATTACCTCTCCCTGACTATCTCTCCGTCTCTCACGAGCCGATTGTGGTCCACTTCATGAATGCTCCTAGACCATTAATTTGTTAATATTTTAACCAGTGTACAGATAGCCTTGCAACAACACCTTCTATACTTTAAGTTCGGTGAATCAACTCGCCAATCCATACGTAAATACATCGCATTTACTCGCGCTGATCGTCTTATGTTCCGTCACCAATGGCCGCGTCCTTCCGATCACAAATACAGCCATACATGCATGTGAAACTGACTGAGGCATTAACCCATCCGTTTTCATCGATTGGTTTCCTTTTCGGTTCATCTTTTCAGTTTCCTACGTGCACTTCCACCATGGCCTACTACAAGGATAGGTTGCAGGCCAATGCTACAGCTTGCACGTCCAAAACAATTGAGGTCTGTTGATGCTTTGTACAACAGCACATCTTAGATCAACCAGGTCGCTCTCGTTTCAATCAAGTGCCCCCTCCAGACCCCCAAGCTGAAAATATTGCCAAGACGTGCCGTGGGCATCCATGAAATTTATATGTTCAACTCCTTGATGGCAGGTCTGAACATGCATTGGTCTGACGCAATTGTTGGGGCGTACTTCTGCTCGTGCATGTAAGGACCAGGTTTCCTATTCTTTCTGCTACTGAAGCCGCCTGTTGTTCTATATATGCAAGGACCAGGTTTGACGCAATTGTTGGGGCATACTCAACTCCTTGATGGCAGGTCTGAAGCCGCATGTTGTTCTATCTATGTAAGGACCAGGTTTCCTATTCTTTCTGCTACTGTTTTTTTGCTGATTTATTCACCTCACGGAGCTAGATTTCAGATTGTAGTTTTAATTAAAGTATTGAAACAATATGTCAAGTTCCCTTCCATAATGTCTGCTGGGAGACGTCGTGTCGCCTTCTCTGCAACATGGTGGCCGCCTCCGTCGTGCTGCTACGCATGACACGCCATCGAGTACACCATCACCGGTAACGGGAGCCTCCCTTGTGGTGCCGCTAAGTGGGACACGCTGCCGGCTACGGCGTCTCCAGTACGCGGGAGAAGGCACAACACACAAGTACATGACATTTTTTCACAATTCTATATATAAAATTACAATCTTATCTTTATATTATAAATTTGTCTGGGGTTTTTATTAAGGGCAATAGAAAAATGTGGAAATAAGAAGTACTCGAACTGATTCGCAAAAAGATACTATAACTGAAAATGCTACTTCAGTACTGTATCTTTAAATTTATAAGAATTTCTGCATTCTTTTACAAATAAACGGGTTACTTTATTCTTGATTTAAAAAATATTATGGAAATGATGTCCAAGATTGGTGAAGCTAACCCTAACATTCATGAAAGTACAATTAGTGAATTAACATAGCGACAAGAACTGCCATGATGATATATAGATATACTCTAAATACCGCATGCACATATTTACCCACTTTGTGGTCAGTATATGTATCTAACATGGTTGATTTGTAGCTTACCAATATCTAATGAAAACAAAACATGTCAATAGTTATATATCCGGTTATTATACATTGTGAAAACCAAAAAAAATCCATGCGTTGTTGTCTTCCTACCAAGTCCCGCAACAACGTGCGGGATATCATCTAGTTTAATAAAAAAAAGTACTCCCTCTGTCCCATAATATAGGACGTTTTTGCAGTTTAAATTAAACTGCAAAAACATTAAAACCATTCAGCTGCGCTTCAAAGGCGCCTCCCGCGATAACCACGTCATCACAGCGTGGAAGACAAAACAGATCGCCGGGACAAAAACAAAACAGAACGTTGGGACAAAAACAAAACAAAGTCCAATCCCGCACGCAACCTCCTCCCCGTTCCTCTCGGACTGGGATCAGGTGACATGCCTACAGCATGTCACGCTGCAACATGCGGCCTCCCATCCGCCCTCCAATCTCCATCCAATGTTCCACAGTGATCCAAGGAAATAATATATTCCCAAGCGATAAACTACACAGGCTTGGACCAAATCGTGGTGGTCTGCCCGCTCGGAACCAATTTGTGGCGGGGAAAAGGGGAGATTGGCGCCGAGCGTTGCCGCCGCAGAGGACAGACAGGGCCGCGCCGCCGCCGAGGAGGACCCGCAGGGTCGCGCCGCCGCCGCCCCAGTGAAGCGCTCCGCCTCGCCGCGGTGGTAATCAGCGCCACCGAGCCCCCGCGGGAACCAGCTCCGCCAAGTCGCCGGGCAACCAGAACAGCGTCGTCGTGCACCGGCAAGCAGCGACTTGCCGCCGCGGTCCACGGAGGAGCGCCACCCTGACCACCATGTCTGATTTCCCAGGTCGCCTTTCCTCTTCCTTCACATCAGTTTGATGCGTGCAGTTGGGGTTCAGAGTTAGCACGGTTTGGGTTAGTTTCGTTTCAGAATTAACTGATAATATGTGTAGTTCTATGACTTTGCATCAATATCATCGCTGCACCAAAACAAGTTAAATTATGTGTAGTTCTATGAGTTTGCAACAATGGCAAAGATTGCAGTCCATTAATTTATCATAGTATACTGCAGATTACTGTGAGACTGCATAATAGTATTTGGGGGACATGCTTAATTGGCATGTGCGTTTGGCAGCTGCACAAAACTCTGGATAAACTCTGGATCCATCATTTTTCCTATGTAAACTAGATGGCATATTGAATCATCATATTCAGAGTGAGTGTGAGTAATTTATCTTTTATATATGAATTGGTGTACCATCCTGACATGAATATACAGATATGTCTTGACATGTTGTACCATCCTTGCTACCGGAACCGAGAAGATTGCAGTCCACTAATTTATATACTTTGTTTTTGTTTTGCAGAATTGAATGTTGTGAAATGGCAGAAATTGGAAAGAGGACACCCAAAGTTGGTATGATGTTCATTAAGGTAAAACCCAACCATAGCATTATGATATATTGGTCCCCCTTCAATCCCGTATGCATCAATTTCTATGCAAGGTTGAAGCTTCTGTCACTCTTGCCCTCCAATACATAGTCCTATCAACATACAACTAGCCCTATGGTGTGATCCACGCGCGCGCTCATATGATGGGCACCAAAGGACAACAACATAACCACAAGCAAATTAAACCAATCATAGCAATTCACCAATTACCGATAGGACAACGAAAATCTACTCAGACATCATAGGGTGGCAACACATCATTGGATAATAATATGAAGCATAAAGCACCATGTTCAAGTAGAGGGTATGGCGGGTTGCGGGAGAGTGGACCGCTGTAGATAGATGGGGGAAGGTGATGAAGATGTTGGCGAAGATGACAGAGGTGTTGGTGTAGATCGCCGTTACACGATGATGGCCCCGGCGGCGTTCCGGCGCCACCGGGAGAGAGGGGGAGAGAGACCCCTTCTTCTTCTTCTTCCTTGACCTTCTACCTAGATGGGAGAAGGGTTTCCCCTCTGGTCCATGGCCTCCATGGCGGCGGAGGGGCGAGAGCCCCTCCGAGATTGGATCTGCCTCTCTGTCTCTCTCTGTTTCTGCCCTTTCAGATTCTGGCCTTTCACCGTTTCTTATATTCCCGGAGATCCGTAAGTCTGATTTGATTGAAATTTGAACAAGATTTTTATCCGGATATTAGCTTTCTTGCGGCGAAAGAAGGGCACCAACTGCCTTACGGGTGTCCATGAGGGTCAGGGGCGCGCCTGCCCCCCTGGGGCGCGCTCCCCTGCCTCGTGGCCCCCTCGGGCATCGTCTCGCGTTGATTCCACTTCCCAAAATTCACATATATTCCAAAAAAATCTCTGTCAGTTTTTATCCCGTTTGGACTCCGTTTGATATGGATTTTCTGCAGAAAAAAACATGCAACAAACAGGAACTGGCACTGGGCACTGGATCAATATGTTAGTCCCAAAAATAGTATAAAAAGTTGCCAAAAGTATATGAAAGTTGTATAATATTGGCATGGAACAATAAAAAATTATAGATATGACGAAGACGTATCATCATCCCCAAGCTTAATTCCTTCTCGTCCTCGAGTAGGTAAATGAGAAAAAAAAGATATTTTTTGATATGGAATGCTACCTAGCATAATATTGATCATGTAATCTAATCATGGCATGAATATTAAGACAAGAGTGATTTAAAGCAATAGTCTATCATTTGGCATTAAGACAATAATACTTCAAGCATACTAATAAAGCAATCATGTCTTTTCAAAATAACATGGCCAAAGAAAGTTATCCCTACAAAATCATATGGTCTGGCTGTACTCCATCTTCACCACACAAAATATTCAAATCATGCACAACCCCGATGACAAGCCAAGCAATTGTTTCATACTTTTGACGTTCTCAAACCTTTTCAACTTTCACACAATACATGAGCGTGAGCCATGGACATAGCACTATAGGTGGAATATAATATGATGGTGGAGGTTGTGTGGAGAAGACAAAAAAGGAGGAAGTCTCACACGACGCGACTAATCAACGGGTTATGGAGATGCCCATCAATTGATGTCAATGTGAGGAGTAGGGATTTCCATGCAACAGATGCACTAAGAGCTATAAGTGTATGAAAGCTCAAACTGGAAACTAAGTGGGTGTGCATCCAACTTGCTTGCTCATGAAGACTTCGGGCATTTGAGGAAGCCCATCATCGGAATATAAAAGCCAAGTTCTATAATGAAAATGCCCACTAGTATATGAAAGTGATAACTCAAGAGACTCTCTATATGAAGAACATGGTGCTACTCTGAAGCACAAGTGTGGTAAAAGGATAGTAACATTGCCCCTTCTCTTTTTCTCTCATTTTTTTGTTTTGGTGGGCTTCTTTGGCCTTTTTTTATTTGGGCTTCTTTGGCCTTTTTATTTGAAGTCCGGAGTTTCATCCTGATTTGTGGGGGAATCATAGTCTCCATCATCCTTTCCTCATTGGGGCAATGGTCTAATAATGATGATCATCACACTTTTATTTACTTACAACTCAATATTACAACTCGATGTTTGAACAAAGTATGACTCTATATGAATGCCTCCGGCGGGTGTACTGGGATGCGCAATGATCTAGCGTAGCAATGACATCAAAAAATGGACAAGCCATGAAAACATCATGCTAGCTATCTTATGATCATGCAAAGCAATATGACAATAAATGCTCAGGTCATGTATATGATGATGATGGAAGTTGCATGACAATATATCTCGGAATGGCTATGGAAATGCCATAATAGGTAGGTATGGTGGCTGTTTTGAGGAAGATATAAGGAGGCTTATGTGTGACAGAGCGTATCGTATAACGGGGTTTGGATGCACCGGCGAAGTTTGCACCAACTCTCGAGGTGAGAAAGGGCAATGCACAGTACCGAAGAGGCTAGCAATGATGGAGACGTATCAATATCCCAAGCGCGATTCTTCACACAACTGTTTGGGATATATCTAATATCCCAAACGCTCTGTCCTTGCTATTCATGTGTGCTGGCATTACCATCGTAGTCGGACTTCTGTAGTTTTACCTAAAACTCGGCGTCGTCTAGGCACATTCCAGGCACGTACCAAACTGGCTCTATGTTTACGATGCCCGGCACTGTCGGCTTCCTAGGAACGGGGGTCCCCAGACTTGCCTGCCTGCGGCCCATGGCGTGGCTCCACCAGCGGCCCTGTATGGCCCATCTTCACCAACAAACACTCAAGACCCTCGCGAGGGGCCAAGCCTCGCAAGGGGGACGACACAAGATTTCCTCGGGGGCGGCCTCACCAGGCTGGCTCGCAAGGGGCGGAGAGATCAAGGTAAGGGGCGCCTCGCGAGGTTCCTATGATGCAAGCCATGACGACCGAGGCCGGGCCGGCACCAGGTGGGCGCCAGCGCGCGCAGTGTCCTCATTTCCTCTTTGGTGCTAAAGAGGTAAGCGCAGGCTCGGAGTCCCGATGCATCAAGCAAAGGTCTCCATATAGGTGCAACAAGACCAAGACTAGCAGTACGGCAGGACGAAGGTCACCGTGGAGTCCAAGACGGCGTCATCACTAGAGCCTTTGGCAGGCGAAGACCATGGGGCGGAGAGATCAAGGCAAGGGGCACCTCGCGAGGTTCCTATGACGCAAGCCATGACGACCAAGGCCAGGCGGGCACAAGGCGGGCGCCAACGCACGCAGTGTGCTCATTTCCTCTTTGGTGCTAAAGAGGCAAGCGCAGGCGCGGAGTCCCGAGGCATCAAGCAAAGGTTTACATATTGGTGCAATAAGACCAAGACCAGCAGGACGGCAGGACGGAGGTCACCGTGGAGCCCAAGACGGCGCCATCACCAGAGCCTTTGGCAGGCGAAGACCATCTTTTGTCAGGATAGCTTGTATTAGCTGTCCCCCTTCAAACTGGCCGTTGTGTGATCCCTTCCCACCTAATACTTGGGAAGAGGACCCGGGCCTCTATATATAGGGCTAGCCATCATCAAAGGAAAGGAGAGAGATCTGGAAGGATCGGCTCATAGTGGGACGATCCTCTACCGCATCAACTGGCCAAGCACAAGAACACCTCTCCTCAGGAGGCTGTTCTTCTCTTGTAACTATTCATCCTCAGCCCTAGAGGCAATCCACCACACCACACTGGAGTAGGGTATTACACCACATCGGTGGCCCGAACCAGTATAAATCTTGTGTCCCTTTGTTCTGCGAGTTCGATGCGCTAAGCCTTGAGATTGCGGTGAGGGCGTGAACTAGAGGGAGGAGAGATCTTCGTGCGCACCCCAGTGTTCGAACCTCAAGGGTTTTGCCGGAACCCAAAATCCGACATTTGGTGCGCCAGGTAGGGGTGCGTCGAAGCCTCTCTTCCATTAGCAGACCCGCCAACACTCTGCAGCGCTGATGTCCGGCGACCCGAGGGCTGACGCCGATCACTAGGCAGCCTGGCCAGCCAGGGCAGCGTCGTTCGCCCAAGAAGACCTCAACTCTGCGCTCCAGGTGGCACACGCACTGCCAAGCGCCGAGGGGCGCGGGCGGTGTGTTCGAACGCCTTCCACCCTTACCTAGCGGCGCGCGCGGGCCGCCACAAGGGCCTCAAGCTACACCGCGGCGACGGCGCTGCACTCCCGATGGGAACAAGCAAACATGAGGGCCGCGCTCACAGTGGCGCAGGAGCTGCTGCGATGCCGATTGAAGGAGACCGACCGGGATGCATTGCTAGAGATTGTTGCCGAGCTGTTGGACGCCGCAACCAGGGGTGCGTCGCCTTTCAGCTCCTTGCTTACGCCTCAGGCTGCGGCCGGATCACACGGCGGGCCTCGTCGCACCCGCGCGCCCCCGGGCGCACCAAGAAGTTTTGTCGGCATCAGCGCAACCAACGACGCTGGGCACCCAAGCACACCTGTGCCTCCCCCAGTGGGCGCTGGCGTAAGCATCGCCACCCATAGTTCCGGCGGGATGCTGCCCCACCATCCTGGCACGTCGAGCCAAGCAACCTGGAGCGTGGGGCACCTCGGCGAGGTTTCCGGGGCGATGGCCCCAGAGGCCTATGTGACGCGCATGATGGACCAGAAGTACACACAGGAAGATGACCCCGGTTCATTCCTTGAGCCGGGCTGGGAAGAGGAGACGCTGGAAGCTGAAGCCTTCCAGGAGCCACCCGGGAGCCTCGCTGACCACACCGGCGACAACAGCTATAGGGTACCACTGATCTCTTAGGAGCAAGCTTACACTAACCATGGGTCGCAAGTGAATCAGGTCGCAGCGGTGGACGACGGCCCCAGCGCGGCGGCCCCCTTCCACCAGGAGAAGCGCATTGGGGGCTGCGGGGGAGGGGCCAGGAGCAAGGCCCCTCCCTGCATCGTGTGGAGCAAGGCGTCGCCCGGAGGTAGGTCCTCTGCCGGGGAGGCACTGGCGAGCCTTCCCCCCGGTAGAGGGCCCGTGGCCGCCGAGGGCGCCGCTAGCATCCCCTTTGCCCCCTGGCATCGTCCTGGTTTCCGGACGCCCCAACGATGGTCGAGGGTGGCGCAAGGCGGGACCCTCGCCTGGCGATATGAAGCAAGGCTCATGCCCGTGAAGGTCTCCGCTCGTGACACTCTCACGTAATAATGAGTGGGGCTGTACATGCCCCGGAGTCTTCGGAGTGCCGCCCTCGGGCCTCGGGGGCTCCCGCCCACGTCCTAGTGGAAGCACCATGCTCCGCGCTGGCCGTCGACACTGTCCCCCAATGACTATGCTCACGGCATGTGAAAGCACTTAGCTCCGCGCTGGTGAGAAGACTCGAAGACCCGAAGACAAGAAGACTAGCTAGGTGTCGAACGCAGCCATTTGCTTTTGACCTCTTTTTTGTATCTCAGACTTGCAGCTTTTGATCTTGAATTTGAAATTGCATTTCCATTGGCAATCGCGGGGGGCATCCTTTCTTGTTCGTGTTGATTTCATGAGTATCTGGATTCGTGTTTTGTTTGTGATTTACGTCCGCTGTCTTCCCCTCTTTCGAAAACCTCGCCAGCAGGGGCTGGTAGCGGCGCACACGAACTACGCGCGCATCTTGCCATTAATGGTGCTCGCTCCTCGCAAGGCCCTCTCAAGAAACCAAAACCTCGCGAGCTTGTGAGGGGCTCCCCTCAGAAGGAAAGCACGTTCACAACCGCCGAACCAGTTTGAAGCCCGGCTAAAGCAAAGTAAGTTACGGCATCGAGCCCGCAGGGGGAGTCGTGAGCACCGAAAGGCACACTTTAAGCCTAGCCTAAGGAATGAAGTGGTAGTCTATTTACATGAGGGGCTTCCCCTCTTCAAAATGCTCTTACATCGTCAGGGGTCGTACCCAAGCTTTTGCGTGCAGGTTCAAAATACAGGAGCAAGGGCTCAGCCGGACATATCGCTTGCCTCGTCCCCCAAATCACTCCCGGACAGGCTGCTGGCGCCGTCGCTGTCGCTATCTCCACCGCCATCAATCGCACCGCCATCGGCCACACCACCATCAGTCGCACTGCCATCAACCACGTCGCCCTCATCCGCCGCGACCACCACCGCGTCATCCTCAGAAGCAAAGGCCCTAACCAGAGCGTCCACGTTGTCATCCACCCAGTGCGCGAGGTTGCCCCGGACGACCGCGGGCACTGGGGTAATGGCGGCGGCAAAATCAAAGTCAGGATTGGTGTTCAGGAGATGGCTGAAGACGCGGGAGAATGCACGCCCGAGAAGGCCTTGTCTCTTTTCGTCGACGAGCTTGCGAGCCCTCTCAGTATGGCTCTCCATGTGCGCCACCACATCAGCAAAGAAGCAAAGATGGCTGGCGTAATCCTCGGCGTGGGGATGAGGGGCGTGCTCATCGCAGATGGTACCAAGCGGCCGGTTGGCCTTCGTCCTGAGGTCCCGAAGCATGGGAGCGTGCTCGCGCAGTAGCGTCTGCCGGCAAAGTACCTTCTCCCTACTCTGCTGCTTGAAGGACTCGGCGCTGACAACTCGTTGTTGAAGATAGAGCAGCTCGGCACAGGCGGAAGCCAGCTCGGCCTGCACCGAGACCAGGGCAGCTGCGGCGGCTTTCTCGCGTTGTTCCGCCTCAACCAACCCTGACCTGAGGGCAGCGGTCCTGCCCACACCTTCAGCTTCCACGAGCTTTAGCTTCAGGTCGTACCGGCCGGCAAGATCTGCGCGATCCATGACCACCCAGCGGTCAACCTCCTCTTGGGCCCTGGCCTTGCGCGCGCCGACAACATCCTCTGCTTGGGTGACTGGGCGCTCCCTCGTCTCCAACCGCTGGAGCTCAAGGCTACGCTCCATGGCCTCCAACAACAGTGCTTCCACGCGCCTCAAGATCTCCTCCTCGTCGGACAGGCGCCCTTAATCGATGCCAGGGCAACTCTGCGCACCTCCACTCGCTGCTCCAGGGAGGCGTTCAAGGCCTGGAGCTCCCACCCGCGCTCCTCGGCAACCGCGCGGCGGTTGTCCGCCTCCCTGGCCTCCTCCAAGGCCCGGGCGTTGGCCTCTTGCGATGTTGCCAGGGATGCCTCGGCCTTCGCATCGGCATGCTCGCGCTGGAGGCGCCCGAGGTTGACATCCACCTTCGGGCGATGCCGCTCCTCCACTAGCCGAAGGCCTTCGGCTTCAAGAGGAACGTCGACATCCGCGAGTTCTCCGCCGAGTAGGCTCATCGCGCCCATTGCCTTCTGAAAGATCTCATGGCGGACGACACTCTGCCTGTGCGCAAGCTTAAGCACGCAACCGGGTCCGTCCCCCGCAGCGGGGGCGGCCGACAGGATCCGAAGCAGCTCGTGCCCCTCCAGCAGGGGGCTAGGGGCTGGCACCTCCCGGGTCGCCGTCCGGGCTTCAGCAGGGACCCGAATGGCTTGAGGCCTGCTGCTCGAAGAAGAAGCCAGGATCGAAGTCATCCAGGAACCATCCATAACCAGAGGAGGAGCCCTTGGCACACTTGTCGCGCTCCAGGCGAGGCCACGAAGGAGAGACGGTGAAGTCGCGGGCTCAAGGCGCCAAGCTAACGTGTTTGCCTCTCTAGTTGACCTCGCGTCGGCTGCGGCATGATGGCTTGGGGTGCTCAAGACCAACGGGGGATTCGAGGCAGGATGGCCTTATCAAAAGGGACCCTGAGGAGCCACTATCAGGAGGGGAAGTAGCACTCGAGAAATCACAAAGATAAGGTACTCACTCATCTATGGCGATATACTTCCTTTGCTTCAACGACGGAAGGCGCCTCAAAGTCTAGACGGAGCTAGCTGCAGCATTGGATGCGGCAGCCAGCGCGGGGCGTTGTTGGTGAGGCTCCAGAGGAGGCGACCTTGGGAGTGCTGGGCTGAGGAGAGCCCTCAGGCACCACCACATGATGGCCCTCTAAGAACTCGGAAGCATCGGCCTCAGGAGCAGCGGATTGCGTCGCCCCCTCAGCCGTGGCCCCAAGGCAAGAGTCACAGGCTCCCGGGGATGGCACCTCGGGAGCCTTGAGCGGTGTCGACGCCTCAACGCCCACGCCTCCGGCCTCCAAAGGAGCTCGCCCCCTGCATCCACTCTTGGGGAAAGCTCGGCGCTGGCGGCAGGGAGGGGAACCACGGAGAGAGGGTTCTCGCGGAGCCCTTCAAGGCCAACTAGACGCAGCCCCCATTCATCGAAGGGGGTATCTTCCCTGCGAACTCCACCTTGTTCGAGTAGCAGTACAGAAGCCTCGAGTGGAAGCCCCGCCTCCTGAGGCCTCATGCGATCCTGGCTGCTGGACATGGCCCACATCAGCCGGGAATGGCGCTAGAGAGGGGCGACGCGGCGTCAGAGGAACTCCTTCATCACCATGGGCGCAGTCACACCAAGATCTTTCAGCCTTTTTAACCGGAGCCAGACGAAGGCAAGGCGGGGGTCCACGATCTTCTCATGGCCCCAGCCAAAGCTAGGAATGGCGGGCGCCGAAGGGGACGAGAGCAAGGGGCTAAGCACACCGACGTCCACGAACACCCACCATGTCCGAAACCCGCTCGTAGATGGTGGGAGCTCAAAGTCAACCCCCGAGCCAGTCGTTATAGCCATGGCCTGGAAGCTCACGCATCCCGAGCATTGTCGAGGATCGGTCAGGTGCAGCGAGAAGAAATGGCGCAGTAGGGCCACGGAAGGGGGAATGCCCACCATGGCCTCGCAGACGAATGCAAAGAAGGCAAGAACGGAGAATGATTGGGGATCCAGGTGCAACATGTGGATCTGATAGTGGGAGAGCACGACGTTGAGGAAGGCACAGAAAGGAGGAACCAGGCCGGCCCACAAGGCGTGGATGAAGAATGGAACCTCGATGGTTGTCCTATCGACGGAGGTGCGAGATGCGAGCAAGGCCGCTGTCCTCCCCCATTCGTTGGAGTCAGTGGCGAGTGCGGAGAACCTTGTCCATGGCTTCCTGGTTGAGCACCAGTGACCGACCAACGGCGGTTCAGCGGCCGGGGGTGACCCAATTGAAGACTAAGACTTCTTCTTTTCCTTCTCCATTCACCGGGGCGCCATGGCAACGACGAGGGCTAAGCTCAGGACAGACTGGAAGAGGAGGTTATTGTTTCGAAAAGGCAGGAGAGTTGGAGGGGCGTGTCACCGGCAATGGGGGATAACTGTGTAAGTCACGGTGGCCGCCTAGCCAGGCGGATATCAAGGCTGCGTGGGGAAGCGGAGATGCCCACGTGCACCGCCACGCGTCAAATAAGGCCGCATGTTGTTGGGGCCCGCGGCGCTCCACACTTGCCCCTTGGCTTCGCCTCGAAGCCAAGTCCGAGCACTCCTTGGGCCCGGGGGCTACTGTCGGCGTACTGGGAATGGGGGTCCCCAGACTTGCCTGCCTGCGGCCCACGGTGTGGCTCTACCAGCGGCCCTGTATGGCCCATGTTCACTAGAAAACACTCAAGACCCTCGCGAGGGGCCAAGCCTCGCGAGGGGGACGACAAAAGACCTCCTCGGGGGCGGCCTCACCAGGATGGCTCACGAGGGCGGAGAGATCAAGGCAAGGGGCACCTCGCGAGGTTCCTATGATGCAAGCCATGATGATCAAGGCCAGGCGGGCACTAGGCGGGCGCTAGCGCGCAGTGTCCTCATTTCCTCTTTGGTGCTAAAGAGTCAAGCACAGGCACGGAGTCCCGAGGCATCAAGCGAAGGTTTCCATATCGGTGCAACAAGACCAAGACCGGCAGGATGGCAGGAGGGAGGTCACCGTGGAGCCCAAGACGGCGTCATCACCAGAGCCTTTGGCAGGCGAAGATCATCTTTTGTCAGGATAGCTTGTACTAGCTGTCCCCCTTCAAACTGGCCGTTGTGGGATCCTACCCGCCTAATATTTGGGAAGAGGACCCGGGCCTCTATATATAGGGCTAGCCACCATCATAGGAAAGGAGAGAGATCTGGAAGGATCGGCTCATAGAGGGATGATCCTCTACCACATCAACTGACCAAGCACAAGAACACCTCTCCTCAGGAGGATGTTATTCCCTTTTAACTATTCATCCTCAACCCCAGAGGCAATCCATCACACCACACTGGAGTAGGGTATTACACCACATCGGTGGCCCGAACCAGTATAAATCTTGTGTCCCGTTGTTCTGCGAGTTCGACATGGTAAGCCTTGAGATTGTGGTGAGGGAGTGAACTAGAGGGAGGAGAGATCTTCGTGCGCACCCTAGTGTTTGAACCTCAAGGGTTTTGCCGGAACCCGAAATCCGACAGGCACATCACAAATATTTCATGATTGTAAACCATGTACGATAGGTCGAAAATCACACACATTTAGTTTTCCCGCACCATTTGTGATATTGTCTGACATCACACACGCTTTGCAAACAGCAACTGTGTGCATGGTTACACACATTTCCTCTCCATGAACCGTGTCAGATTATGATGTATATCACACACGCCGTGCCTTATATACCGTGTGCGACGTAATGACCTGCAGAGCGTAATTTCACCCAAATTTAATTGCTGCTATTTAAAACTGCACCTAATTTGAATTTGAACGTAGGCTATAGCTTTATTTATATCCATCGGGTTCAAACAACCAATGCATTATTCTATTCATAGGTACATATGTTCAAGAATTACATCAAAGAAAAGAATTACATAAGCACCAAATAAAGAATGATGAACCAGGGTTGTATACTTGTACTATTAAAGATGGTAAAGAAAGAGGTGAGAGACATTCTGGTTGCTGAACAAGGTGAAGCAGAATGGCCCTATTGTGCTCTCCTCGATGCAGAAGGCACGCACGACTGTAGTCCAACCCCTTGTGATGGCCATCCGCCAATCACGTAGTTTGAGAGGTAATCTTGATTAAACTGCTTCAGGATCCACTGCAAAGGAAAAAAGATTCAGACATTGTCATCTAACACAACTCATTACGGACAGTAAAAAGAAGGCTACAGAGTTCTTACTTACCATCCTGTAGTTCACTGTTGTCTTGCATAAAGTGTAAACAAATAGTTCGATTTACATCTTTTGACCCATTTTAATAACAATCTTTATTAGTTCCTCACTTGATGCTGGTTCATGAATATCTCATTGCCCCATACACAGAAAGGGTCGAAGTGTGGATCTTTGGCAATGACATATGTACCTAAAATCAACAAGTTAATATTAGAAGCTAATCAACAATTGCAAAATGATGTAGGATAACACTCCCTCCATCCCATTATATAAGATCTTATTACATGTATATCTAGACATCATCAGAACTTTAAGGTAACCCTCTTCCTTGTTACTATGTAGCCCGGGATTGCATATTTAGTCATTCAGTACAATGCATGTTGCTATGTAGCCACAGATATATTAAATATGACCCTAGTTAACCTACCGATAAATGGGTTACAGATATATTCAGTGAGATGTCTGATTCAATGATTAATCCCTTATCAGCCCCAGGCTATATGGTACCAGCTACTGATATCCTGAATAGTGAGTATATATAAGCAATGCGATGAAACTAACCTCGATGGAAAACAGGAGCTGTTCTCAATATTGTCTTGTATTGAAAGTGCGTTATATCGACTAGAGGGGGGTGAATAGGCGATTTTAACAAATTCGTCACTGAGTAAATACTACTTGAGGAATTTGCTAAGTGATGAAATACAAGCAGCGGATAAAGTACTCAGGTGCATGCATAACAAGACAGTAGCATATTAATCATGATGAGATGAAACATACACAAAGCACAAGTAGCGTGTAAACAGGATAAGCGGGCAGAAGACAAAGTGACGAAAGAAATAGGGTTGAGGAAATTGAGGAAGTCTTCAGTCAAAGTATTCAAATAGTAACGATCAATTTCATCAACATGTAGACGAGGAAATGAAAGGGTTGAGTAAATAGAACCAATAGCTCGGTGAAGATAGTGATTTGGTAGACCAGTTCCTACTATTGTGACAGTTGTACGTCTAGTTGGAGCGGCTTGGTATTTAAACCAAAGGACACACAGTCCCAGGACACACAATCCTTACCGTATACTCCATGAGCTAAGGTTACACAGACCTCGTGTAACGCCCCAAGGCCAGAGCTTCAGATGGCTTCCAGGGTTTCCGGGTTTTCGTCGTGTGTTTTGTCTGGTTCATTGCATTCATCATTGCATCATGTGCATTGCATCATGTCATCATGCAACCCGTTTTAAAATTCAACTAAATAAATTGCATGGATCTTTGATCCATTTAAAATGAGGGAATTCACATGGTGATTCTCTTTATAACATATCCTCCTAATATTTAGGGAGCTATATTAAAATATTCCATTAACTTGGAATCACCCATAACACAATTGCACTACACTTCAACTCTTCCCTTACCCGACTCATCCTCCTACCCTTCCGTTTTGACCTTTAAGTTAAATTGCAATTGAGTTGCAATTTTACTTTCTCCATTAATGTTCATCTTGTGCCCATAAATCATATCTATTATGTAGGGCCATCCTATCAATTTAAGCCCATTTGGTTTCAGTTTGGTTAGGTTATAAATTCATACAAGTTTGAATTAAATTCGAACATGTTTAAATTTATATTCTGTAAAAAATTCCAAACTAATTTGTTTAAATCGGGCATATTTCATGGTTTCCAGAAATATGTACCTCCATCCCTACTTCAACCCCAAACCCTCTATACTTTTCTCTTTATTTCTGCTATGCATTAAATATAAAGGGAATAAGAGAGAGAAGCCCAGCCTCTTGGGCCTAGTTCTGCCACGCCGGCCCATTTGCGCTGAGGACTCTGAGGCCCATCTGTAGCCCAATCGCACCCCCCGTGGTAACCCTAGCCCATCCCTTCGTTCCCGTGCCCACCGCCTACTCTCGGCTCCTCTTTCTCTCCCTCGATCTCTTTCCCTGGAGCGCCGCCGAGCTTTCGGTCCTCTCCCTCTCGCATCTGCGTGCACCCAGCGCCAGACCCCGTGCTCCACCCTCGCCGGAGAAGTGGACCACGCTGGAGCCTAGTTGGCCTCCTCGCCGTCGTTGCGCCCTTTCCATCAATAGCAGCGCGCCAGATCCCTTCCCTTTGCTCGATCCCACGCTCGAGCACGCGTTTAGGAAACCTCCCGCACACTCGGTTCCTCTTGCCGTCCGCTACTCCGGCTCCCTCCGGCCATGCACCTCCCTTCATGATGTCCTCCTCGAGCTACGTCGTCGCCCGAGGCAGTGCCTCCCCGCGTCCGGTCGCCGCAAGATGTCCATGACCAACGCCGCGATTTCCTCCTCTGCTCGCGAGCCTTGATTCGCTGCTGCGCCTCCCTGACCTTGCTGCCTCCATGGGGCACCAGTAGCACATCCACCTCGCCGTCCGATGCTGGTCCACCCCGTCGCCTCTGCCAGCCCCGCGCTGCTACTTGCGTCTGCCAAGTTCGATTACCTTTTGCTGCCCCAATCAAGATCGCCAAGTACCGGGATGACCCACGAAGCCCCCTGGACGCCATGTACGTCTACCGCTGCATTCTGTTTCATCTCTGTCGAGACCAAGAGGATGCCAAGTACCAGGATGACGATGACCCGTCAAGTTCATCTACGTGTGTGTACCACTACGCCGGAGTCCTCGGATCCGTCAAGTTCCACTATGAGATGTACAACTACCGTCGACCTTGAAAACCTCGGATTCACTAAGTTCCCACGACGACAACTGTGACCCTTCGGATGCGCCAAGTTCGTCTACACAAAAATGCTTCATGTCAGCAAGACCCACAAGTTAGACCCCGAACAATCGACGTCTCGTGGACCATGTACAACTACCGTCGCCCCGAAGACGCTAGAGTCATCAAGTACCTCTTTGAGACGAACGTGAACGACTACCGTTGCAAGAACGGGACTGGAAAGTCCGAAGACCCCAAGTACCATGACACCGATGACATGAACGTCTATGGAAACTTGTGCAACGATAAACATGTACGTCTACCATCGCCGAGATCGCGAGAACCACTACCGCCGTCGCGAGAACGTCTACTTCCTCTACTTTGCAACGAACAAGAACTGTCCCGCTTGCACGCTTCGAAGGTATAACCTCGAGACGATGTCCGTGAACGACTGCTTGCGATGTATGAGTTGCACCCTATGTTTGTACCGTGTCCGAGTTGTCACTTGCTCGGTCCTCCTCTTCTGCCGCTAACTCGTGGGGACCCGGTTACCAGGATCACCCCACCATCTTTTGCACGCATCCGCATACTTCTCCTTTGCATTGGTATCTCAATCGATTTACCGGAACCGTTATCGTTGCCGTGGCACTCCCTTTCTTTCCAACACAGTGACAAATGCTTCATAATGCTCTTATCAACATTTTCATTAAAATTGCATAATCTTGAACATGTCATCCAGATCATGTTAACAACTTCAAGTTGGTTTAAATTGTTGTTTGCATTAAATTGCTAAATGCATATGGGGATTTACCGGATTTTTTGTTGGTTATATCCGGCCCCATTTAAATTGTTTAGATGGCATAGTTTTGTTATGCTTCACCTCTTGCCATGTTAACCAACCTTTAATATTGTTGAGTACCTAACCGGGAGTGAACTAAATAATTGATGTGGTGTTTCGTCAATATGCAACGGAGTTGCATATGAAGCTCCACTTAATTTGTAGAATTGCTTGTGCACTTTGCCATGCCATGCATATTTAAACCGGACATGCATCATACTTGTTTGCGCATCGTGCCATGCTTATGTGGTGGTTGTTTACTATGTTGTTTGCTTCTTTCTGGTGTTGCTTCTTCGGGTTGGTTCCGATAATGTCGGGTTGTGAGGATTCGTTCGACTACGTCCGTTTGTCTTCTTCATGGACTCGTTCTTCTTCCTTACGGGATTTCAGGAAAGATGACCATACCCTCCAAATCACTTCTATCTTTGCTTGCTAGTTGCTAGCTCTTTTGCTATGCCTATGCTGCGATACCTACCACTTGCTTATCATGCCTCCCATATTGTTGAGCCAAGCCTCTAACCCACCTTGTCCTAGCAAACCGTTGTTTGGCTATGTTACCGCTTTGCTCAGCCCCCTCTTATAGCGTTGTTAGTTGCAGGTGAAGATTGAAGTTACTTCCTTGTTGGAACATGGAGATGTTGTTCCTTGTTGGAACATGTTTACTTGTTGGGATATCACAATACCTCTTATTTTAATTAATGCATCTATATACTTGTTAGAGGGTGGAAGGCTCGGCCTTATGCCTGGTGTTTTGTTCCACTCTTGCCGCCCTAGTTTCCCTCATATCGGTGTTATGTTCCCGGATTTTGCATTCCTTACGCGGTTGGGTTATAATGGGAACCCCTTGACAGTTCGCCTTGAATAAAACTCCTCCAGCAATGCCCAACCTTGGTTTTACCATTTGCCACCTAGCCTTTTCTTTCCCTTGGGTTCTGCAGACTCAAGGGTCATCATTATTTTAACCCCCCGGGCCAGTGCTCCTCTGAGTGTTGGTCCAACCTGTCAGCCGCCGGTGGCCACCAGGGGCAACTTTGGGCTGGCCTACCGGAAGTTTGGATAATCTGAGTGTGCCCTGAGAACGAGATATGTGCAGCTCCTATCAGGATTTGTCGGCACATTCGGGCGGTGTTGCTGGACTTGTTTTACCATTGTCGAGGATGTCTTGTAACCTGGATGACGAGTCTGATCGGATTGTCTTGGGAGAATGAATATCCTTCGTTGACCGTGAGAGCTTGTGATGGGCTAAGTTGGGACACCCCTGCAGGGATTTGACCTTTCAAAAGCCGTGCCCGCGGTTATGGGCAGATGGGAATTTGTTAATGTCCGGATTTAGAAACCTAAAGTTTATCTTAATTAAAATGCATCAACCGCGTGTGTAACCGTGATGGTCTCTTCTCGGCGGAGTCCGGGAAGTGAACACGGTGTTGGAGTAATGCTTGACGTAGGTTGTTCTAGGATCACTTCTTGATCATAGTTTCTCAACCGTGCTTTACCTTCTCTTCTCGCTCTCATTTGTGTATGTTAGCCATCATATATGCTAGTCGCTTGCTGCAGCTCCACCTCATACCTTTTACCCTACCTATAAGCTTAAATAGTCTTGATCGCGAGGGTGTGAGATTGCTGAGTCCTCGTGACTCACAGATACTTCCAAAAACCAGTTTGCAGGTGTTGATGATGCCATTCCAGGTGATGCAACCGAGCTCAAGGAGGAGCTTGATGAAGACCTTGTTCGTCGTGTTGTTTCGTTCTAGTTGATCAGTAGTGGAGCCCAGTTGGGACGATCGGGGATCTGTGTAGATTTTGGGGTAGTCTTCTTTTATTTTGGGTTCCGTTGTCGGACCTTGTGTGTATCTGGATGATGTAATGCTTTATTCATGTATTGTGTGAAGTGGCGACTGTAAGCCAACTATGTATCTCTTTCCCTTATGTATTACATGGGTTGTGTGAAGATTACCTCACTTGCGACATTGCTTTCAATGCGGTTATGCCTCTAAGTCATGCTTCGACACGTGGGAGATATAGCCGCATCGAGGGCGTTACAAGTTGGTAATCAGAGCCTTCCTCGACCTTAGGAGCCCCCTGCTTGATCGAATCGATGGCATTGTTGAGTCTAGAAAAATGTTTTGTGTCATTTATGATTATATATATCAGAGAGTTAGGAATTCTTTTTACTCCTCAGTCCCTTCGTCGCTCTGGTGAGGCATCCTGACGTAGAGTTTGACTCTTCTCTTCTCAAGTTTCACTAAAAAAAATTAGGATGACGCGGGTATCTTGGAATCGTTCCGATGGTTTTGTGACGAGAACATTGTTCTTGGTGCCTCCTGACATTTAGGGGTTGTGGCAGTGTCCCGGGGTGTTGAGCTCCAAGGTGTTATCGTCACAATTTTATCGTTGCAGTTCTGGAATACCTGAGATTAGTTTCGCCGACATCGAAAATCTCTTTTATGCAGTTGTTGGTGAGATAACCTCGACGCCACCCAGTACTGGGGCGGGAGTTCGGGAGTATTGCCATAACTCGTATAACGGATGCTTTTCGAAGGTTGAGGTAAATGATTTCCAAAGGTTTCTTGGTTATGTGTTGAAGGATGGATACAGCTGGATGTAGGATTTGCTAGATTTGGGTGAGATATTATGCTTCCCCTGTATCCCCAACACCTGATTGCATAACCGGAAAATTTTGAGAGTTTATAAGTGGGAATTCAAGTAGCTCTTAGGATATCTTTCCGACAGATGTATGATATGAAATTGGGGTTCGACGTCTAGTGGTCTGCCTATTCACGGTTGGTTTTACAGTGGTCTCGTTCTGTCTTAAAGAGTCCTTGGCTATGCCGACTCAGGGACGCTTCATATGTCATGTGCACTGCCTTATACATGATGGTGCTATATGATTGAGCCCGTGTAGGCCCCACCACGAAAACTTCGGACGAAATCTCTATCATATGTTTGTTCTGGCTTATTTTGAAAGCCAATCCTTTGTCTTGTTTTGAGTTGTGGTATTCGAGTTGCTTCAGAGACAAATGTGGATTCCATCCCTTTCCTAAGCGGTGTTCTCATATTTCTATGTGAATACTAATCCTTCTTGATAATCGAGATTGTCATGTCAATCCTTTTCAACCGGTGTGTCTCTCTTCAAGTGGATCCGATCATTTCAATATCAGCAAGATCAATTATCAGTTCTTCTCAACGGTGTTTGTTCCATTCGTCCCAAGCTGCCTTTGCTTTTCCCGCCCTCCCACCCTTTTTCTTCTTCAAGGAATCCGATGTATTAATCAAGTATCCTTTTATTCTTGTGAAGTCTCTCCATCCTTTTCTGTCAATATTCTTATCCAGTGATTCTCATGAAGATCCTAACGGAGCTTCAAGTTCATCATTCTCCATTCTTTTCTTCTCCGGTGGAGCCAATTCAAGCTTTCGGTGTTTGATCATATTCTTTTCCTTATTTCAAATGCCTTCTCATGCCGTTGCACCTTATATTCAGTCATTTCTCGCTATTCAATTGTTCCAGAGTGCTAAAGATATCTCAAAGATTCGTGTTTCCACTCTGTATTCGTTCAAGCTCTTTCGAGGATGTTATCTCATTCAAGCCTTTTTATCCAACTGGTGCTATCTCTCTTTCGAGTAATCGTTCTATGGTGTATCTTTTGAGTGGGCCCTAACCCACAGGTCTTTTCCCAGGATCTTACCTGACTCTTCTAATTCTCCCGGAGATATCCGTAAAATTCTTTTACAAGTTTGACGTAAGAATGATTCATCATCAGTCATATGTTTTTCTCCAAGATCTTTCAAATTCTTTTCATCGTTGGCTCAACCTCTCCTCTTTTAATCATTCCGGAGTGTCTCAACAATTCTCGGTGGTGTTTCTCGTCGTCATTCTCAGCTTTTGAAGACCGAAGAAGAGTTTTACCTCCATATCTTATCCGTCCTCTCAGAGATTCATGATTCTAACTTGATGCTTTCCTCTCATAACTGTTTTCGATTGTGAGAATTCTTTTCACCTATCCGGAGCAATTCAAGAGTCTTCTTAGTTTGTTATCCGGAGTCCATCAATTGAGGGTTATTTATTCTCAGCTGTCAGTTATCATTCTCCAATCTTACCGGTGCATCGTTCAACTGAGCTATAATCAGTTCGTCATCTTTTCGTTCTCATGTATCTAAATTCTCTCAAGCATCTTCGTTTATTTGCTAATTCTTCCCGATGTTTTTTTATCTTCTCTTCGTTCATTTTCAATTCTTACAGTGCTTTGTTCAAGATTTCTATTCCTTCATTATCATATCAATTTATTCGTTGGTTAAATCCTACCGGTGGTTCATTGAGTTTATGCTATATCTCTCTTCAATCCTTTGCAACGGGAATAAGTAGTGTGCCAAACCCATTGTTTATCATCAATTTAATTGATGAAGGATACGCATAACATAATTCTTATTTTGTTTCATCCAAGTGATTAATTTCCTATTTCGGAGGCTCATCAAATTCTTGAGTTCTTTTGTTCATCTTTCTTTTCCGGAGTTCCAAGTCTTTCCGCTTTGTCTCATCGCGAAGCTCCTTCTAAATCATTACAAGGTTTCACCTTGTGTCTTCAACTTCTCTTTCCTTCATTTGATCATTCTTTTGTTACCAGAGTTCTTCATGAAGGTTCTACATGATGGCTCATCAAGGATTTATTTCCTTCTTGAAGTGGTCATCAAGATTTTTTCTAAGGAGCTCAAGCATTTTTCATCTTGCAATCCGGAGTTCAATTCTTTCTTCCGTATCATTGGAGATGGCATTATGTCATTCTTAATAATTTGAGTTCATGTTTCATAACTCACATGTTGTTAAGAATGAGGTATTTTAAACCCATCAATCTCGTCATTGGAGTTATCTTGGATTATAGTTCACCTTAAGCCTTCCCTAAGGATTGTTGCTATTTATGGTGCTTATAATGACCCAAGTTCTTCATTTATCCTCCCAGTGAAATAAGTTTCTCGTCTCCTTGTTCTTATCAATCCAATTCTTTTTCCTATGAGTGGCAGGTTGTCACCTCATAATTGGACATGTATTCCATAAGACCATATCAAGCTTATTCTTTTCGTTGTTGATTTTCCTACAACTCCGTTCTAGCATTTGTTGTAAGCGTGCTCCCTCAAGATCTTGTTTCCCTTTGTTCATTCCATTCCATTCTTTCTTTTGTTCCAGAGGCATTGTGATGTTGCTCTCTTCAACCCATCTTCTTGTTTTGTCAGGATCGTGTTTTTTTCGTGCTTATCCATTTAATCGGAGTGTTGTGCCCTCTGCTCAAGTTCTTCTCATCTTATCAAGTTTCATATCACTTTTCAAACGGAGTGCTCTCAGAATTTGTTCTTCCTTGTTCCTCGTTCCTAACGGAGTGTTTTTTCAACTTTGATCACCTCCGTGGTATTATTCCTTTCAAGTTGTAAAACTTTTCAAGGTTCTTTGGTTTCACTCCTTGTCAAAGAAGCAACTTAGTTTTACCTGTTCTCTTCCTCTTCCGTTTCCCTCCGGTGCCATCCTAGATCTCGGGACGAGATCCTCTCGTAGTGGTGGAGTGTTGTAACGCCCCAATGCCGGAGCTTCAGATGCCTTCCAGGGTTTCCGGGTTTTCGTCGTGTGTTTTGTCTGGTTCATTGCATTCATAATTGCATCATGTCATCATGCAACCCGTTTTAAAACTCAACTAAATAAATTGCATGGATCTTTGATCCATTTAAAACGAGCGAATTCACATGGTGATTCTCTTTATAACATATCCTCCTAATATTTAGGGAGCTCTATTAAAATATTCCATTAACTTGGAATCACCCATAACACAATTGCACTACACTTCAACTCTTCCCTTACCCGACTCATCCTCCTACCCTTCCGTTTCGACCTTTTAAGTTAAATTGCAATTGAGTTGCAATTTTACTTTCTCCATTAATATTCATCTTGTGCCCATAAATCATGTCTATTATGTAGGGCCATCCTATAAAATTTAAGCCCATTTGGTTTCAGTTTGGTTAGGTTATAAATTCATACAAGTTTGAATTAAATTCGAACATGTTTAAATTTATATTCTGTAAAAATTTCCAAACTAATTTTTTTAAATTGGGCATATTTCATGGTTTCCAGAAATATGTTCCTCCATCCCTACTTCAACCCCAAACCCTCTATACTTTTCTCTTTATTTCTGTTTACGCATTAAATATAAAGGGAATAAGAGAGAGAAGCCCAGCCTCTTGGGCCTAGTTCTGCCATGCCGGCCCATTTGCGCTGAGGACTCTGAGGCCCATCTATAGCCCAGTCGCGCCCCCGTGGTAACCCTAGCCCATCCCTTCGTTCCCGTGCCCGCCGCCTACTCCCGCATCGCTCCTCTTTCTCTCCCTCGATATCTTTCCCTGGAGCGCTGCCGAGCTTTCGGTCCTCTCCCTCTCGCATCCGCGTGCACCCAGCGGCAGACCCCGCGCTCCACCCTCGCCGGAGAAGTGGACCACGCTGGAGACCAGTTGGCCTCCTCGTCGTCGTTGCGCCCTTTCCATCAACAGCAGTGCGCCGGATCCCTTCCCTTTGCTCGATCCCACGCTCGAGCACGCGTTTAGGAAATCTCCCGTGCGCTTGGTTCCTCTTGTCGTCCGCTGCTCCGGCTCCCTCCGGCCGTGCACCTCCCTTCCCGATGTCCTCCTCGAGCTACCTCGCCGCCCGAGGCAGTGCCTCCCCGCGTCCAATCGCCGCAAGATGTCCATGACCAACGCCGCGATTTCCTCCTCTGCTCGCGAGCCTTGCTTCGCTGCTGCGCCTCCCTGACCTTGCTGCCTGCACGGGGCACCAGTAGCACATCCACCTTGCCGTCCGATGCTGCTCCACCCTGTCGCCTCTGCCAGCCCCGCGCTGCTGCTTGCGTCCGCCAAGTTCGATTACCTTTTGCTGCCCCGATCAAGATCGCCAAGTACCGGGATGACCCGCGAAGCCCCCTGGATGCCATGTACCACAACCGCTGCATTCTGTTTCATCTCTGTCGAGACCAAGAGGACACCAAGTACTAGGATGACGATGACCCGTCAAGTTCATCTACGTGTGTGTACCACTACGCTGGAGTCCTCAGATCTGTCAAGTTCCACTATGAGATGTACAACTACCGTCAACCTCGAAGACCTCGGATTCACCAAGTTCCCACGATGACAAGTGTGACACTTCGGATGCGCCGAGTTCGTCTAAACAAAAACGCTTCATGTCGGCAAGACCCGTAAGTCGGACCCCGAACGATCGACGTCTCGTGGACCATGTACGACTACCATCGCCCCGAAGACGTTGGAGTCATCAAGTACCTCTCTGAAACGAACGTGAACGACTACCGTCGCAAGAACAGGACTGGAAAGTCCAAAGACCCCAAGTACCACGACACCGATGACATGAACGTCTACGGAAACTCGTGCAGTGATAAACATGTACCTCTACCATCGCCGAGATCACGAGAACCACTACCGCCATCACGAGAATGTCTACTTCCTCTACTTTGCACCGAACGAGAACTGTCCCGCTTGCACGCTTCGAAGGTATAACCTCGAGACGACGTTCGTGAACGAATGCTTGGGATGTATGAGTTGCACCCTATGTTTGCACCGTGTCCGAGTTGTCACTTGCTCGGTCCTCCTCTTCTGCCGCTAACTCATGGGGACCCGGTTACCAGGATCACCCCACCATCTTTTGCACGCATCCGCACACTTCTCTTTTGCATCGGTATCTCAATCGTGTTACCGGAACCGTTATCGTTGCCGTGGCACTCCCTTTCTTTCCACCACGGTGACAAATGCTTCATAATGCTCTTATCAACATTTTCATTAAAATTGCATAATCTTGAACATGTCATCCGCATCATGTTAACAACTTCAAGTTGGTTTAAATTGTTGTTTGCATTAAATTGCTAAATGCATATGGGGATTTACCAGATTTGTTGTTGGTTATATCCGGCCCCATTGAAATTGTTTAGATGGCATAGTTTTGTTATGCTTCACCTCTTGCCATGTTAACCAACCTTTAATATTGTTGAGTACCTAACCGGGAGTGAACTAAATAATTGATGTGGTGTTTCGTCAATATGCAACAGAGTTGCATATTGAGCTCCACTTAATTTGTAGAATTGCTTGTGCACTTTGCCATGTCATGCATATTTAAACCGGACATGCATCATACTTGTTTGCGCATCGTGCCATGCTTATGTGGTGGTTGTTTACTATGTTGTTTGCTTCTTTCCGGTGTTGCTTCTTCGGGTTGGTTCCGATAACATCGGGTTGTGAGGATTCGTTCAACTACGTCCGTTTGTCTTATTTATGGAGTCGTTCTTCTTCCTTGCGGGATTTCAGGCAAGATGACCATACCCTCGAAATCACTTCTATCTTTGCTTGCTAGTTGCTCGCTCTTTTGCTATGCCAATGTTGCGATACCTACCACTTGCTTATCATGCCTCCCATATTGTTGAGCCAAGCCTCTAACCCACCTTGTCCTAGCAAACCATTGTTTGGCTATGTTACCGCTTTGCTTAGCTCCCTCTTATAGCGTTGTTAGTTGCAGGTGAATATTGAAGTTTGTTCCTTGTTGGAACATGGAGATGTTGTTCCTTGTTGGAACATGTTTACTTGTTGGGATATCACAATACCTCTTATTTTAATTAATGCATCTATATACTTGGTAAAGGGTGGAAGGCTCGGCCTTATGCCTGGTGTTTTGTTCCACTCTTGCCGCCCTAGTTTCCGTCATATCGGTGTTATGTTCCCGGATTTTGCGTTCCTTACGCGGTTGGGTTATAATGGGAACCCCTTGACAGTTCGCCTTCAATAGAACTCCTCCAGCAATGCCCAACCTTGGTTTTACCATTTGCCACCTAGCATTTTCTTTCCCTTGGGTTCTGAAGACTCAAGGGTCATCATTATTTTAACCCCACCGGGCCAGTGCTCCTTTGAGTGTTGGTCCAACCTGTCAGCCGCCGGTGGCCACCAGGGGCAACTTTGGGCTGTCCTACCGGAAGTTTGGACAATCTGAGTGTGCCCTGAGAACGAGATGTGTGCAGGTCCTATCGGGATTTGTCAGCACATTCGGGCGGTGTTGCTGGACTTGTTTTACCATTGTCGAGGATGTCTTGTAACCTGGATGCCGAGCCTGATCGGATTGTCTTGGGAGAAGGAATATCCTTCGTTGACCGTGAGAGCTTGTGATGGGCTAAGTTGGGACACCCCTGCAGGGATTTGAACTTTCGAAAGCCGTGCCCGCGGTTATGGGAAGATGGGAATTTGTTAATGTCCGGTTGTAGAAACCTAAAGTTTATCTTAATTAAAATGCATCAACCGCGTGTGTAACGGTGATGGTCTCTTCTCGGCGGAGTCCTGGAAGTGAACACGATGTTGAAGTAATGCTTGACGTAAGTTGTTCTAGGATCACTTCTTGATCATAGTTTCTCGACCGTGCTTTGCCTTCTCTTCTTGCTCTCATTTGCGTATGTTAGCCACCATATATGCTAGTCGCTTGCTGCAGCTCCACCTCATACCTTTTACCCTAAGCTTAAATAGTCTTGATCGCGAGGGTGTGAGATTGCTGAGTCCTCGTGACTCACAGATACTTCCAAAAACCAGTTTGCAGGTGCCGATGATGCCATTCCAGGTGATGCAACCGAGCTCAAGGAGGAGCTTGATGAAGACCTTGTTCGGCGTGTTGTTTCGTTCTAGTTGATCAGTAGTGGAAGCCTAGTTGGGACGATCGGGGATCTGTGTAGCTTTTGGGGTAGTCTTCTTTTATTTTGGGTTCCGTAGTCGGACCTTGTGTGTATCTGGATGATGTAATGCTTTATTCATGTATTGTGTGAAGTGGCGATTGTAAGCCAACTATGTATCTCTTTCCCTTATGTATTACATGGGTTGTGTGAAGATTACCTCACTTGCGACATTGCTTTCAATGCGGTTATGCCTCTAAGTCGTGCTTCGACACGTGGGAGATATAGCCGCATCGAGGGCGTTACACCTCGTCCAATCACTCATGGTAAGTCTTGAAGGTGACTTCCAAACCTTCACATGGTCACTCGGCGATCCACAATTCCTCTTGCTGCTCTAGACCATGATGCCTAACCGTCTGGAAGATGCACAATCTTCAAAGGTAACAAGTGTTGGTTCCACACATGAACAATCTCTTTAGTGATGCTCAATCACTTTGGGTTGTAGGTGTTGGGGTTTTGGGTTTTTCCTTATTGTTGATTTTCTCTCATAGTCCTCAGAAGATGGGATGCTCTAAATGACAAGTGTCAGTTTCTCTCGGAGCAGCCAACCAGCTAGTGGTTGAGGGGGCGGCTATTTATAGCCGAGGAGCAGCCCGACATGATAAAACATAAATGCCCCTAATGATATGACTGTTATGTGGATAAGATATTTGGGACAGCTAGCATGAAGCACAACAACGGTCGAAAATTTGAGCTCTCAAATTTCTCAGGGCTATCATGTTCCTCACTGTAGGCAATTCGGATTGGCAAATTCCTAAGTCCTCAGTCATAACAAATACCTCAGAGACCAAAGGAACTTTGTCTCTGTCAATTAAGAACTTGACCGAACTGCAAGAGATTTCCAAAGACTTCATTCGAAGGATTGGTTATGTGTAGGCTTTGAGATGGGCATCACTTGGAAATCTTCCTTAGTATTACCTCGACCCCTTTAACAGTATGGTGTTTCCTATGACTCAAGAAAGGAAAATAAAACTATGAAAACAAAAGTCTTCACACTTCATAGTCCTTGCATCAATATCAATATCAATATCTTCAAGGTCACACCAATTTCCTCATTTTCAAAGTCTTCAAGAAAACCAAAGTCTTTAGATGAAGACATTCATTTTTCGGGGTCGACTTTCTTCGGATATATCAAAATCCCCAGAGACTTATAAGACCTATGTACACTCACAAACAAATTAGTCCCTTAACATATAAGTTTTCAATACACCAAAATCACTAAGGGGCACTAGATGCACTTAAAATATTCCCCTTTTTGGTGACTAATGACAAATAGGTTAAGTTTTCAACGGGGATAAACCTATGAAGTGTAAATACAGATATTGAGGAATTTGATTGCAAGATATAGAAGAATTCCCTCTGAAGATGTGCATATTTGAGGAATTTTCTTTGGACTGCAAATGCACATGGCAGGATAAAATCTTGGAAATCTCCCCCTATATCTTGTAATCCATTGACACATTTAACATATAGTATGAAGAATTTGCAATGCATGATGGAAAATGGTGTTTGACGAAATTCAACATGCATGCATTAAGTAACTTGAGGAAATAAGAATGTAAAAAGTAGTTCAAAAGTATCAGACCACCATCGGACTTAAGTTTACAACTCAACAAATAAGCACTTCAGAAGAACAAGAGTTGTAACTTAAAGAGAAAACAACCCATATATAGAGACCCGCTTGAAGACTAACTCAAATTTCTCCCCCTTTTTCATCAAATGACCAAAAGGGGTGTAACTTGAGGACCAAGAACGCCCCTAAAGAAAATCAACTCGAGGTCAGTGGAGGAGTGCCAGCGTTGTTGGGGTCGTTTGTCGCTGTAGGGCCTGCCGCAGTGTCATCGAGATCCTCATCTTCATCCGTCTCATGCAATGAAGAATATGAACTTGTAACCAACAGAGGAACATTGACCTTCATGAATTTCTTCGAAGGAGGATGAGACCAGTCAAAGTTCTGCTGAAAATCCATCTACTTGAGGTCTTCATCACTGTAAAGATGAGAAAGTATAGCCCAAGTGCGATCGAAGATTTCATGCACATAGTAATGGTTTTTTTTCACATTGTTCTTAGTAACAATCATGTTGTGAAGAATTGAGCCAAATTAACGCTTGACCCACTTGTGATGGCAATCGACTATCTGGTGAAGACTTTGTTACGCCCATAATGCGGCTATATCTCCCATGTGTCGGGGCACGACTTAGAGGCATAGCCGCATGGTAGTTTTGTCGCAAGAGGGTTAATCTTCACACAATCCCATGTACTAAATAAGAAAGGGATAAAGAGTTGGCTTGCAATCGCCACTTCACACAATACATAAATAATTCATACATCATCCAAATACACTCAAAGACCGACTATGGTCAAATCCAACAGAAAAGGAAGATAAACCCCAAATGCTAGATCCCCGATCGTCCCAACTGGGCTCCACTACTAATCATCAGGAAACAAAACATAGTAACGACCTAGATCCTCGTCGAACTGCCACTTGAGTTCGGTAGCATCACCTGCACTGGTATCCTCGGCACCTGCAACTATTTGGAAGTATCAGTGAGTCACGAGGACTTAGCAATCTCACAGCCGCGAGATCAAGACTATTTAAGCTTATGGATAGGAGAAGGTAATGAGGTGGAGCTGCAGCAAGCACTAAGCATATATGGTGGCTAACATACGCATATAAGAGCGAGAAGAGAAGCAACACATGATCGAGAAGCTAGAAGTGATTAAGAAGCGATCCTGAAACTACTTACATTCAAGCATAACACAAGACCATGTTCACTTCCCGGACTCCGCCAAAAAGAGACCATCACGGCTACACACGCGGTTGATTCATTTTAATGAAGTTAAGTGTCAAGTTCTCTACAAACGGATACTAACAAATTCCCATCTGCCACATAACCACGGGCACAGCTCTCAAAAGTTTATACCCTGCAGGGGTGTCCCAACTTAGCCCATCACAAACTCTCACGGTCAATGAAGGATATTCCTTCTCCCGACAAGAGCCGATTAGTCTCGGAATCCCGGTTACAAGACATTTCGACAATGGTAAAACAAGACCAGCAAAGCCGCCCGAATGTGCCGACAAATCCCAATAGGAGCTACACATATCTCGTTCTCAGGCCACACCGGATTGTCCAAAATTCCGGTAGGCCAGCCCAGAGTTGGCCCTGGTGGCCACCGGCGGTTGACAGGTTGGACCAACACTCAGAGGAGCACTGGCCCGGGGGTTAAAATAAAGATAACCCTTGAGTCTGCAGAACCCAAGGGAAAAGGATTAGGTGGTAAATGTTAAAACCAAGGTTGGGCCTTGCTGGAGGAGTTTTATTCAAAGCGAACTGTCAAGGGGTTCCCATAACACCCAACCGCGTAAGGAATACAAAATCAAGGAACATAACACCGGTATGATGGAAACTAGGGCGGCAAGAGTGGAACAAAACACCAGGCATAAGGCCGAGCCTTCCACCCTTTACCAAGTATATAGATGCATTAAGTAAAATAAGAGATAATGTGATATCCCAACATAACCATGTTCCAACATGGAACAAACTTCAACGTCACCTGCAACTAACAACGCTAAAAGAGGGGCTGAGCAAAAGCGGTAACATGGCCAAACAACGATTTGCTAGGATGGTGGGTTAGAGGCTTGACATGGCAATATGGGAGGCATGATACAACAAGTGGTAGGCAGCGCAACATAGCGATAGAACGAACAACTAGCAAGCAAAGATAGAAGTGATTTCGAGGGTATGGTCATCTTGCCTGCAAAGTTCTCAGAGTTGTCGAAAGCTTGATCCTCGCAACTCTGGAACAGAACCAAAGCTAACTAGAGAAGCAAACCGGAAAGAGGCAAGCAACATAGTAAACAACCATCACATAAACATGGCATGATGCACAATCAAGTATAATGCATGTCTGGTTTAAAGAGGCATGGCATGGCAAAGTGCACAACCGACACTACAAGTTAAGTGGAGCTCAATATGCAACGAGTTGCATATTGACGGAACACCACATTCGATTATTTAGTCCACTCCCGTTTATGTACCCAACAATATTAAATGTTGTTAAACATGGCAAGAGGTGAAGCATAAGTAAACTAAACATTTAGGCAAGTTTAAATGAGGCCGGAAATAACAACAACCATTCCGGAAAATCCCCATGTGCATATCTAGCAAATGAAGCAAACAACAATTTAAACATTTTAAATGTTATTATCATGATGCAGATGACATGTGCAAGTTTTATGCATTTTTTGTTAAAAGTTGACATGAGCATTATGAAGAATTTGTCACCATGGTGGAAAGTAAGGGTGCCACGGCGACGATAACGAAAGCGGTGCCATGACAACTTCCGGTTCCGGTAACTCGATTGAGATGCCGGAGAACAAGTGTGCGGAACATGCAAGAGTGACGGGGAGTGATCCTGATAACCGGGTTCCCACGAGTCGATGGTATGCTAAACGAGGAGGTACGTGCAAGGACATCTCGGGCACGGTGCAAACACGGGGTTCATCTCATACAACTCACATGCATTCGATCACGGGCGTCATCTCGGGTTATTCCTTTGAAGCATGCATTTCCGGGGCGGTTCGAGTTCATCGAGGGAAGTAGAGGAAGTAGTCATTCCGCGACGGTAGTAGAAATAGTGGTACTATCAGTCCTCGACGGTAGTGGTACACATTTTCCCGTAGACGTTCGGGTCAACGAGGGGGTACTTGGCGCAACATAGGTCTCCGGGGCCATTGGGCACACGTTCAAAAAGTATTCATACACGTCGAAGGTAGTGGTTCACTCAACGACCTTCAGCGACGGTAGTGGTACATGGCGAGGAACTTGCCGTCCATTGTTCCTTTGAGGGTCGGCTGTAGAGGTACTTGTTGCATCGCAGGGCGTAGTCGAACACTTGGTCTTGTCGGATTCGCGAGAACGGTAGTGGAACTTGATGCTTGAGGTTCGAATACGGGGTCGGACGTGTAGCTGTTCATAGCCAAACTTGGCGCATCCGGGTTGTGTACTTGGCGAGTCCACACGTAGAGGTACTTGGCAGTTTCGTGTAGACAAACTTGAGGTACTCCGGGGCAGAGATCTCAACGTTGCAACGGTGGTATGGACGCACTCAAATCTAAGCAAGGCCAAGGGGCCTCGGGCATCACAGATCGAGGCAGCGGCGGGCGCTCGTCTCCTGCTCGAAGCAGAGGCGAGGCCGACGGCACAGGGCTCGATGGCGTGTGGAAGCGCGGGAGGATGCAGGGGAGTGATGACGACTCCGCGGAGGGGAAGCTGAAGGGCGGAGCAGGTCCTGGTCCACTGGGCTACTCCGACGAGGTGGAGGCGGCGCGCGGCTGGATAGCACGGAGGCCAGAGGTGGTCAGGCGCGGGGCGTGTAGGGTGCCAGAACACTGCAGCGGCGATGCGGGAGACGTGAGGAATAGCGCGAAGGACGGGCGGCAGGATCTGGCAGCTGAGGTCGGGGACCAGGCCGGAGATGCACGATGCGGCTCCTCTGGTCCATGGCAGGAGGCCATGGCGGGCAGACAGCGAAGGGCTTGGCAGCAGGGACGAAACGGAGGGAGGTCGGGCATCCACAAGCTCGGGCAGGAGAAGGCGGGTTGGGGAGGTCCTGCGGCGGCGAGGGAGTCCTGGCTTGGGCGCCGATGAAAGGATGCCGGGCGCTATGAGCGGGATCGAGCGATAGCTCTCCTGGCGGCGCGAGGAGGGAGACGAGGGAAGGGATCGAGGAGATGTGGATCGGGCAGGGGAGAGGGTTAGGTTTAGACGGATTAGGTGGGCTTGGGAGGCCTTGAGCCAAATGGGTCGCCGGAGGCCCGAGTGGCATGGCTGGGCTCTCTCTCTCCCTCCCTCTTCTTATTTCCTTAGCAGAAAACAAAAGAAAGAAAAGAGAGAAATGAAGGATTAGGGAAGGAACTTGGGCAGCGTATAATTTTCCCAGACTCACAAAAATGTGCTTGTTCTGAGAAAATAGAAAAGTCCATGATTGAAAGATGTAAATTCAAACTCATTTGATTTTCATGAAAATGGGTTTGAACTAGGACTAAGTTTTGAAGTGTCCAAAAAATGTTGAAATTTTTGGAGGAACCTCGGCAAAAGGGAAGAAAAAATGTGGGCAAGGTTTAGAAGTCAAGCTTGAACTAGAAAAGACATGGGGAATATTTGCAAGTGTGTTTATGGGTGATTCCGAAAAATCGAATATTTTATAACGGGCTAATTCCAGTTCTGCCCCTAAGTCGAACCCACTACTCAGTTTTGCCCCTAATTTTTAGGTATGCTCAGTTTTGCCCCTCCGTCGTTAGTGTCACTTATAGAAACACCCTTTTGCGCCGTTACCGTCCGGTCAATGTACTTTGACCATCCAGAAAAAATAGCAAAAAAATAAAAAAAATATGAAATTTTGTGGGATCGAAGATAGTCATGTCCGCAAGGCGCGTGCAAATTTTTGTGTTCGTTGGACACTCCGGGAGCTCGTGGCAAGGGAAAACAAAAATAATTTATGCCTATGAACAGTAAATTCAAAAAAAAGCAAAAAAAATTCAAAAAAAATTGAATTTATTTGGCGTCAAAGAGGCTTGAGTGCACAAGGTGCTTGCAAGTTTTGGTGATCAAATGACGTACGAGGCTCTAGAGAAAAAACAACACACTGCATATTTTCAAAGTTTTTTTGACCTAAAGTTTGTTTTTTTCTCCACGAGCTCCTACGATGTCCAAACACAATAAAAATGTGCACACATCTTGCGCACCTGAGTATCTTCAGTCCCACGAAATTTCATATTTTTTGATTTTTTCTATTTTTTTGAATTTACGGTTCACATGCGGAAAAAAATTATGTTTTCCTTTGCCACGAGCTCCCAGGGTGTCCGAATGGCATGAAAATTTGTACACACCTTGCAGACATGATTATCTTCGATCCAACATAGTTTCAATTTTCTTTGATTTTTTTGCTATTTTTTCAGGACGGTCAAAGACCTTTGACCGGACGGTAACGACAGAGAAGGGCATTTCTATAAGTGAAACTAACGGCGGAGGGGAAAAACTAAGCATACCTAAAAATTAGAGGCAAAACTGAGTAGTGGGTTCGAGTTAAGGGCATAGATGTAAATGTCCCTTTTATAATAGCTCCCTAAATATATTGGGAGGATATGTTATATAGAGAAATCACCATGTGAGTTCCCTCAATTTAAATAGATCAAAGAACTATGCATTTTATTTAGTAGATTAAAAAATGAAATGGCATGATGACATGATGACATGATGCAATGTAAAAATAAAAGGAGAAAGCAAAAGAAACACACGGCTGCAACAAAATTACTGGAATGCATCTGGAGCGTCGGTCTCGGGGCGTTACAACACTCCACCACTACAAGAGGATCTTGTCACGAGATCTTGGATGGCACCAGAGAGAAGCAGAAAAGGAAGAGGAGAGGTAAACTAAATTGCTCCTTGGACAATCGAGTGAAACCACGAACCTTGAGAGGTTGAACAAATTGAAAGAAAGAATACAACGAAGAGGAACAAAGTTGAAAACACTCCGTTAGAAAAGAGGAACAAGGAACATTAGTAGAACCTTGTAGGTTGAAAGACATAAGAAAAGGGTTACAATGGACAAGAAGTACATGCAAGCACTCTGGTTGAAATGAGATGAACAAAAAACGATAAAGATCAATTATGACAACACTTCGCTTGGAAATGGAAGGCATAGAATACGAACTTGGCAAAATGAAAGAACTTGGATGAGACTCCGGTTAGAAGAGGAATGATAGACACAACACTATGGTTAAAACAAGATAGAGAAGGAATAAGAATGATATAATTTGGACAGCACTCCGACTGTAAATGGAAGGAATTGAACATGAACTTTACAAGATAAGAGGATATTTGATGAAATCAACAACACACTGCATCCGGAACTATTGAAAGAATGGCACAAGGGGTAAGAAAGATTTCAGGCAGCACTCTAGTTGAGAAGGGGAGAAAACTTGATAGAATGGGAAGAACTTGAATGGAGGACATGACACTCCGGTTAAATGGATAAGCACGAAAAGAACACGGTCCTCACAATTTGAGATGATGAGTGAAGAGAGCAACATCACAAAGCCTCCGGAAGAAAGAATAGAAGATAGATCATTGAAATAACAGAATGGAGAAGAAAATGCCAGCTTCTGCCATGATTGAGCTTGGAAAGCACTCTTCCAAGAAGGTTATAACGGAGTTGTTGGAAAACCAACAACGAAATGAATAAGCTTGTAGTGGGATTATGGAAAAACTTTCTCAAAATTGAGGCGAAATTCTGCCACTACGGAAACAATTGATTGGATTGATATCAACCAGGAGACGAGAAACTTATTTCACCGGGAGGATAAATGAAGAACTTGGGTCATTTATAAGCACCATAAATAGCAACAATCTTTAGGGAAAGCTTTAGGTGAAATATAACCCAAGATAACTACAATGAAGAGGTCGATGGGTTGCAAAGGATCTCATGAACGAATTGAAAATGATGGGTTTAAAATATGTCATTTTGGACAACTTGTGAATCATGAAACACAAAGGGAAATTATCAAGAATGACATAGAACCACCTCAAAAGATAAGATAGAAAGAATTGCACTTCTGAATGCAAGATGAAGAATGCTTGAACTCCTCAATTCAAGACATGTGTTGAACACCATGTTTATTTCAGAGTATAGCTTGGCGGAACATAACTTCGAGAGAAATCTTGAAGAACAAATGACGAATTGAAATAATACTTGACGATCCACCATGTAGAGCCACCATGAAGAACTCCTATAATAAAAGGATGATAGACAGAAAGAGAAGTTGAAAACACAAGGTGAAGCCTTGCAATGATATAGATGGAGCTTTGCTATGAGATAATGCGGAAAAACTTGGAACTCTGGAAAAGAAAGATGAACAAATGAAATCAAGAATTTTGATGAACCTCCGGAATAAAGAATTAATCGCTTGGATGAAACAATAATAAGAATTATGTTATGCTTATCCTTCATCAATTAAATTGATGATAAGCAACGGATTTGGTATACCACTTATTCTTCTTGAAAAGATTGAAGAGATATAGCCAAACTTGAGAAAAGTCTTTAATGATCCGTCGGTAGGATTGAAACAACGAATGAATTGATATGATAACCAAGGAAGAGAACTTTGAACAAACCACCGTAAGAATTGAACATGAAAGTAGCAAAAGCACAATTCACCGGGATGAATTGGAAAATGAATGAAGATACTTGAGGGAATTTAGATACATGAGAACGAATAGATCACGAGCTGATTAGAGGATATTTGAATGATGCACCGGTAAGATTTGGAGAATGAGAGCTGAAAGCTGAGAATGAATAAACCCGAAATGATGGCCTTCGGAGAATCAAACTAAAAAGACACCTAAATTGCTCCGGATGGGTGAAAAGAATTCTCACAATCGAAAACAATTATGAGAGGATGGCAACAAGCTTGAACTTGGCATCTTTGAGAGAACAGATAAGATTTGGAAGTAAAACTCTTCTTCGGTCTTCACAATTCGAGAATGATGACGAGAAACACCATCATGAATTGTTGAGGCACTCCGGAATAATGCAGAATATAAAGGCTGAATCAACAATGAAAAGAATTTGGATGATCTTGGAGAAAGACATTTGACTGATGATAATTCATTCTTACGCCAAACGTTAAATGAGTTTAAGAATAACTCCGAGAAAATTAGAAGAGTCGGGTAAGATCCTGGCGAAAGACCTGTGGGTCAGGGCCCACTCAAGAAAAGCACCGCTGAAATGATTTAAAAGAGAGATTGCACCATTGAATTAAATGACTTGAATGAGATAACAACCTCGAAATAGGTTGAACGGATCTTGAATGAAAAGACGATCCTTCTGAGATATCTTCAGCACTCCAGAACAAATGAATAGCGAGAAGTGAATGATTAAGAGGTGCACCGGCATGAGAAAGCATTTGAAACAAGGAAAACATATGATCGACGAAGCTTGAATGGAACCCACCGGAGAAGAAAAAGAACGAAGAATTATGAACTTGAAGCTCCGTTAGTATCTTCTTGAGAATCACCGAATAAGAACATTGACGGAAAAGAATGGAGAGACTTCCCATCAATAACGTGATACTTGATTAAGAAATCCGAGTCCTTGAAGGAAAAGGGTGGGAGGGCGGGAAAAATAGAGACAACTTGGGGCGGATGAAACGAACAACGTTGGGAAATCTGAGAGGCGATCTTACGAATGGGGAGGATGATGGGATCATCTCGAAGAGAAGCGTACCGGTTGGAAATAGAATTGGGATGATAATCTCGATGATCAAGAAGGATTGGTATTCACATAGAAGTATAAGAACACCGCTTAAGAAAGGTATGGAATCAACACTTGACATTGAAACAACTCGAATACCACAACTCAAAATAGAACAAAGATTGGCTTGCAAAATAAGCCGGAAATAAACATATGATAGATCCCATATCGTATCATGTGTCTGTTGGAAAGATGTCCTACGAGATACTTGAATTCCCACCTATAAAACTCCTGAAACTTTCTGGTTATGCAATATGGTGTTGGGGATACAGGGAAGCATAATACCTCACCCAAACTAACAATCCCTACATCCAGCTGTATCCATCCATCAACACATAACCAAGACACCTTCGGAAATAGTGTACCTCAACCTTCAAAAAGCATCTGTTATACGAGTTATGGTAATACTCCCGAAATCCCGCCCCAGTACAGGGTGGCGTCGAGGTTATCTCACCAACAACTGCATAAAAGAGATTTTTATGTCGGCGAACTCAGGTATTCCAGAACTGCAAGGATAAAATTGTGACGACAACACCTCGGAGCTCAACTCCCCGGGACACTGCCACAACCCCTAAATGTCAGGAGGCACCAAGAACAATGTTCTCGTCACAAGAATATCAGAATGATTCCAAGATACCCGTGTGATCCTAATTTTTTGCGTGAAATTTGAGGAGAGAAAAGTCAAAACTTCTACGTCAGGAGGCCTCACCAGAGAGACGAAGGGACTGGGGAGTAGAAATAATCCTACTCTCCGATATATATAATCCAAAGACTCAAAACATTTTGTTCTAGACTCAACAACGTCAGCGATTCGATCAAGCAGGGGGCTCCTAAGTCGGGGATGGCTCTCATTACCAACTTGTTACGCCCACAATGCGGCTATATCTCCCACGTGTCGGGGCACGACTTAGAGGCATAGCCGCATGGTAGTTTTGTCGCAAGAGGGGTAATCTTCACACAATCCCATTTACTAAATAAGAAAGGGATAAAGAGTTGGCTTGCAATCGCCACTTCACACAATACATAAATAATTCATACATCATCCAAATACACTCAAACACCGACTACGGTCAAATCCAACAGAAAAGGAAGATAAACCCCAAATGCTAGATCCTCGATCGTCCCAACTGGGCTCCACTACTGATCATCAAGAAACGAAACATAGTAACGACCCAGATCCTTGTCGAACTCCCACTTGAGTTCGGTAGCATCACCTGCACTGGTATCCTCGGCACCTGCAACTGTTTGGAAGTATCCGTGAGTCACGAGAACTCAGCAATCTCACAACCGCGAGATCAAGACTAATTAAGCTTATGGGTAGGAGAAGGTAATGAGGTGGAGCTGCAGGAAGCACTAAGCATATATGGTGGCTAACATACGCATATAAGAGTGAGAAGAGAAGCAACACACGGTCGAGAAGCTAGAAGTGATCAAGAAGCGATTCTGAAACTACTTACATTCAAGCATAACACAAGACCGTGTTCACTTCCCGAACTCCGCCGAAAAGAGACCATCACGGCTACACACGCGGTTGATTCATTTTAATTAAGTTAAGTGTCAATTTCTCTACGAACGGATATTAACAAATTCCCTTCTGCCACGTAACCACGGGCACGACTCTCAAAAGTTTATACCCTGCAGGGGTGTCCCAACTTAGCCCATCACAAGCTCTCATGGTCAATTAAGGATATTCCTTCTCCCGACAAGACCCGATCAGTCTCGGAATCCCGGTTACAAGACATTTCGACAATGGTAAAACAAGACCAGCAAAGCCGCCCGAATGTACCGACAAATCCCGATAGGAGCTTCACATATCTCGTTCTCAAGGCACACCGTATTATCCAAACTTCCGGTAGGCCAGCCCAGAGTTGGCCCTGGTGGCCACCGGCGGTTGACAGGTTGGACCAACACTCAGAGGAGCACTGGCCCGAGGGGTTAAAATAAAGATGACCCTTGAGTCTGTAGTACCCAAGGGAAAAGGATTAAGTGGCAAATGTTAAAACCAAGGTTGGGCCTTGCTGGAGGAGTTTTATTCAAAGCAAATTGTCAAGGGGTTCCCGTAACACCCAACCACGTAAGGAACACAAAATCAAGGAACATAACACCGGTACGATGGAAACTAGGGCGACAAGAGTGGAACAAAACACCGGGCATAAGGCCGAGCCTTCCACCCTTTACCAAGTATATAGATGCATTAATTAAAATAAGAGATAATGCGATATCCCAACATAACCATGTTCCAACATGGAACAAACTTCAACTTCACCTGCAACTAACAACGCTAAAAGAGGGGCTGAGCAAAAGCGGTAAAATAGCCAAACAACGGTTTGCTAGGATGGTGGGTTAGAGGCTTGACATGGCAATATGGGAGGCATGATACAACAAGTGGTAGGTTGCACAACATAGCGATAGAACGAACAACTAGCAATCAAAGATAGAAGTGATTTCGAGGGTATGGTCATCTTGCCTGCGAAGTTCTTAGAGTTGTCGAAAGCTTGATCCTCGCAACTCCAGAACAGAATTGAAGCTAACGAGAGAAACAAACCGGAAAGAGGCAAGCAACATAGTAAACAACCATGACATAAACATGGCATGATGCACAATCAAGTATAATGCATGTACGGTTTAAAGAGGCATGGCACGACAAAGTGCACAACCAACACTACAAGTTAAGTGGAGCTCAATATGCAACGAGTTGCATATTTACAGAACACCACATTTGATTATTTAGTTCACTCCCCGTTTATGTACCCAACAATATTAAATGTTGTTAAACATGGCAAGAGGTGAAGCATAAGTAAAGTAAACATTTAGGCAAGTTTAAATGAGGCCAGAAATAACAACAACCATTCCGGAAAATCCCCATGTTCATATCTAGCAAATGAACCAAACAACAATTTAAACATTTTAAATGTTATTATCATGATGCGGATGACATGTGCAAGTTTTATGCAATTTTTGTTAAAACTCGACATGAGCATTATGAAGCATTTGTCACCATGGTGGAAAGAAAGGGTGCCACGACGACGATAACGAAAACGGTGTCACAACAACGTTCTGGTTCCAGTAACTCGATTGAGATGCCGGTGAAAAAGAACAAATGTGCGGAACATGCAAGAGTGATGGGGAGTGATCCCGATAACTGGGTTCCCATGGGTCGACGGTGTGGCAAACGAGGAGGTACGCGCAAGGACATATCGGACACGGTGCAAACACGGGGTTCATCTCATACAACTCACAAGCATTCGATCACGGGTGTCGTCTCGGGGTTATACCTTCGAAGCGTGCATTTCCGGGGCGGTTCGAGTTCGTTGAGTGAAGTAGAGGAAGTAGTCGTTCCGCGACGGTAGTAGAAGTAGTGGTACTATCGGTCCTCGACGGTACTGGTACACATTTTCCTGTAGATGTTTGGGTCAACGAGGGGGTACTTGGCGCAAGATAGGTCTCCGGGGTCGTCGGGTACACGTTCACAAAGTAGTCGTACACGTCGACGGTAGTGGTTCACTCAACGGCCTTCAGCGACGGTAGTGGTGCGCGGCGAGGAACTTGACGTCCATGGTGCCTTCGAGGGTCAACGGTAGAGGTACTTGTTGCATCGCCGGGCGTAGTCGTACACTTGGTCTTGTCGGATTCATGACAATGGTAGTGGAACTTGATGCTTGAGCTTTGAATACGGGGTCGGACGTGTAGCCGTTCATAGTCAAACTTGGCGCATCCGGGTCGTGTACTTGGCGAGTCCGCACATAGAGGTACTTGGTAGTTTAGTGTAGACGAACTTGAGGTACTCCGGGGCAGAGATCTCAACGTTGCAACGGTGGTCCGAGGCAGATATCTCCACGTTGCAACGGTGGTCTCGACGCATTTAGATCGAAGCAAGGTCAAGGGGCCTCGGGCATCGCAGATCGAGGCAGCGGCAGGCGCTCATATCCTACTCGAAGCAGAGGCGAGGCCGACGGCACAGGGCTCGGTGGCGTGTGGAAGCGCAGGAGGATGCAGGGGAGCGATGACGACTCGGCGGCGGGGAATATGAAGGGCGGAGCAGGTCCTGGTCCACTGGGCTGCTCCGACGAGGTGGAGGCGGTGTGCGGCTAGACAGCGCGAAGGCCGGAGGTGGTCAGGTCAGACCACGACGGCGGCAATGCGGGAGACGGGAGGAACAGTGTGAAGGACGGGTGGCTCGGGCGGCAGGATCTGGCAACTGAGGTCCGGGACGGGGCCGGAGATGCGCGACGCGGCTCCTCTGGTCCATGGCGGGCAGACGGCGAAGGGCTTGGCGGCAGGGACGAAACGGAGGGAGGCCGGGCATCGACGAGCTCGGGCAGGAGAAGGCGGGTTCGGGAGATCCTGTGGCGGCGAGGGAGTCCTGGCTTGGGCGCCGACGAGAGGATGTCGGGCGCTGTGAGCAGGATCGACCGAGAGCTCTCCTGGCGGCGCGAGGAGGGAGACGAGGGAAGGGATCGAGGAGATGTGGATCGGGCAGGGGAGAAGGTTAGGTTTAGACGGATTAGGTGGGCTTGGGAGGCCTTGGGCCAAATGGGCCGCAGGAGGCCCAAGTGGCATGGCTGGGCTCTCTCTCTCCCTCTTCTTATTTCTTTAGCAGAAAACAAATGAAAGAAATGAAGGATTAGGGAAGGAACTTGGGCAGCGGATAATTTTCCCAGACTCACAAAAATGTGCTTGTTATGAGAAAATAGAAAAAAGCCATGATTGAAAGATGTAAATTCAAACTCATTTGATTTTCATGCAAATGGGTTTGAACTAGGACTAGGTTTTGAAGTGTCCAAAAAATGTTGAAATTTTTGGAGGAACCTTGGCAAAAGGGAAGAGAAAATGTGGGCAAGGTTTAGAAGTCAAGCTTGAACTAGAAAAGACATGGGGAATATTTGCAAGTGTGTTTATGGGTGATTTCGAAAAATGGAACATTTTATAATAGCTCCCTAAATATATTGGGAGGATATGTTATATAGAGAAATCACCATGTGAGTTCCCTCAATTTAAATAGATCAAAGATCTATGCATTTTATTTAGTAGATTTAAAAAAATGAAATGGCATGATGACATGATGCAATGCAAAAATAAAAGGAGCAAGCAAAAGAAACACACGGCGGCAACAAAATTACTAGAAGGCATTTGGAGCGTCGGTCTCGGGGCGTTACAGACTTAGAAGAAGCTCACAGTCAGTCATCACACGCGGGTAGTGGCTTGAGGATTTTGCTCGGTGGCTTTAGCAGCAGAGTCCTAGGTCGCAGAATCATCATTGGTGGAGTAAGATGCAGCCTTACGAAATTGACTATCCAATGGACGAGTGCCTTCATCAATGACAACAACTTTGCCTTTTCATGAACTGAGGAAATTGTCCTTTGGAGGACTTCAATAGGAGGCAAAAAGCTATAGTGATTATGAAAATCAGCCTTGTATGTAATTCAAGATCTGGTTCTGATGAACCTCATAATCCAAGGAGCATAGGGCTTCAATTCAAATGGTGAAAGCACAACATTGGCCAAAGTCCTCATGAAGAAATCAGGCCAGATCTTGTTCCGGTTTGGATCCGATAACGCGTTAACAGCCCCAACTGATGGGGATTTTCCAGTGTAAAATTCTCATTCGCCAGATGATCCACGTGTCAGATCATGGTTGGGACAGATGTCATCCCTACAATGGACGGAAGACGCCTATGATATGTCGACACGCAGCACAGCCCAACAGTGGCCCATTTAAGGTAAAAAGGCCGGCCCAGCTAAAGGCCCACCATATTTTTTAGACACTAGTGGGCCGGCCCGTTAATAGCCTGCCTTGTTTTGTGTCAAATTAAGGCCCATATCAGATTTGGACCGTTAACAGGCCACTGTTATTTTGGGCCCATTCTAACCTAGGTTTGTATTTGTGCCTGTTAAATGCCCATTTACGAGTTCAGCCCGATAATAGTTTCGGCCTGTTAGTGGCCCGTGGTGCATCTGGGCTGTTGTCGGCCCAGTTTCACTTCAGGCCATTTAACGACCCGTGCTGAAACTAGGTTATTTATTGTCCGAAGTGACTTTAGGCCTCTTAACGACACGTAGTCTTCATGGATAAATTTCAGCCCAATGTGCCTATCGTCCTGTTAATGGCCCGTGTAATAGTTGGGCCTAATTAATGCCCATGTTGAATCTGGCCTGCTTATAGCCCATCTGTTAATGGCCTGTGACACAGTTGGGCCTACAGACCGCGTTGATACCGGCTTACTTAAAGCCCATAATTTTATTGGGCCAAACAGGGCCCGAGATATATTTTGGGTTGTTAACGACTCATTTTCTATTTGGGCCAAACATGGGCCTAAGACAGTTTCGGCCTATGTTGACCAATGATTTTTTTGGCTCAAAGCTAGCCCAATCTAGTTTTTAGCCTATTAAAAGCCCATGGTATTCTCTGGCCCAACTAGCCAGAACTTTATTCGGCCTATTAAAGGCGGAAAACTACTATACGTTTAGACCTGCTAATGGCCCAAGATGATTATAGGCCCACATTTCGGCCCATATATAGCATAGCGAGTTACGGGCCAGCTTGAAGACCGACAACATTGAGATCCGTTGACCTAAACTATACAATAAAGAAATTACGGCATATTAATCCACTGGGCATCAAAGTTTGCCACCGGTGATAATAAAGCGCAACGAGACCATAGATTACATACACTGGGCATCAAAGGTCGCCACCAGTGCATATAAACGCGCCGATAAAAGAATATACAAAACTAAGAGCACTTCATAAGGCATTAGACCTGGCCTGGAGGTGCACCGCAAGCAGCAGAACAAGCTGATGAGACCTCAATTGTGTCAACAATAGATGCTCTAACCCTAGCTGTATATCACCAAAGTCCACAAGGCTGTCCTCTGAGGTCTTGTTTGCATCATTGACATCAAGTCAGAGCTGAATTGAAGCAAGGCTTTCCGATTTAAGTTGAGACTAAAGAAGCTGAACTGATTGAGGCAGCAACTACACAAAGGTTGTCTCACAGCTGCTGGTGAGTAGCTTCAACTCACTATCTTCATCAAGACATGACCTTGGGGTGATCTCGCTCTCTTCAAGATGGTTTGGCTCACTATCTTCCCTAAAGTTCTGCCTGGCATAAGAGATATGACTCTGAAAGAAGAACAAGGAGACATGTAACAGGTTTTACAATTATAGAAGCAAATAAATGGATTTGTTTTGAATAAGGAACATGTTTTTACAACTACAATTTAAAACTGGTAGTTGATGCAAACATCCAATCAAATGTAAACACCAAAGTAAACATAAGTGGAGGATATGATGCCTATCCAAATATATACTAGAACAAAGTTTGAAGGCTTGAGAAGGATGAACATACATTGCATGTTAACACGGGTTGGACAAAGCCCTTCTCCATGTCGATGGAAGGATAATTCAAGAAATTCCCCAAAGAAACTTCTTTATAAGCGTTGCCTTTATTCTACATTTTGTGAAGATTAAATATAGATCAAAGAATATAGGAAGAAATAAAGGATAATGAAGCTCAGGTGCAGAGTGATGATACATAATCAAATAGCTATTAATTAAGTACATCGTTACAAGGCAAATTGTATTGACAAGAGGAATGCATACATCAACGTGTGCAGTGGCACTGGCTTTATTTAACATTTTGGTAAGAGTAAATGTAGATCTGATAATTTGGAGAAAGTGGAGGGCAGGGCAGATAAGATGCAGAGTAATGCTAGACAATCAACTATCTCACAATGCAAGTACAACAATACTACCACCGTCCATTATTACTTCTTGCTCAAATGATGTATCTAGCACTATTAAGTTCTGAATACATCCAATTGAGCAACAATTAATTCGATACAGAGGGAGTACATGACAACATGTACTTATATGAGCAATCCAAAACTTCATAACCATTGTGTTAATTCTACATTTATCTAAGAGTAAATATAGATCTTATAATTTCGACCAAAGGGAGGATAAGGAAGCGAACATTTACAATGATGCTACATAATCAAACAACAATGAGTGCAAGTATGCTGACAAAGGGCAAGAGGTACTGACAAGAGCAATGCAGTGCCAGTATTATTGCGAGATCCTATGATCCTTTGAGAATGGAGATTCATCTGAAATTAGTTTTCATACAAGAGAGAAGGTAAGGCACATACATAAATGTAGGAGTTCAAATTTTTTAATTGATATCATAGACAGTACCTGACGTTGGGCTCTCTACAGTTCTAATAGGGGTTTGGCCAGTGGAGTAGGGGTAAAATGTGGTACAATTGGGCCTGTGTTTTCTGTGGCTACTGATCTATCTGATTTAACAGGTATCACTACCTTTTCCAAATACCTAGTTTGTACTCCTTGAAGATTTACACTCACCCTCTTCCTTTTGGACATCTATTACGAAAGAACAACATTTGATTGAAAAAACATAGTATGATGACAGATGGAATAGGTACAGAAAATAGATAAGTATGGCATATACTCATATATGATGCTTAAACTAAGCAGATGGTGGTATAACAAAGTAGAAGTAATGCAAGAGGTCATATGCAAAATATGTGCGACCAATACAACCTTGCCAAGTTAGAGCTAGCACCTTGATGGGTGAATAAGATAGGCCATCCTCCACCATGCCAAGTTTCTTAGCTAGTGGATTCTTCTGCAATATTCCTCTTGTGCGCCCATTCTCATATTCATTTTGATCATGTTCAATACCTGACATGCATGAAAACATAAAAATAAGTGGGATTATCTTTGTAATGCAGAAGTTATTCTCATCCAAATACTGCCTCCCTGTAAACCCCTTTGTGTCATCTCTGCAATTCTTCTGAGAGATGCCATGCATGCTGTAATTTGGTGTGTGCATTAATATAATGTGGCCTACTACTCAAAATATGAGAGCTCCAGAAGTGATGATAGTTCGCAGATGATAGCTTCAACATATAGTAAAGAAGAACAAGTCGACTTGACCTGGCAGATTCAAAATATACTAAGGGAGAACAACTCGACCTGACCAGTCGACCATAAATGTCTCTGCTACTCTTCCCAACAAGGAACATACTTATTAAAGAAGAAGAGAAGAGGATCATGTTAAAGAAGATCAGAAGAGCAAGCATATTGAAGATATTACAAGTCTTTCAATACAATGTGTGTTGCCCACCCATGATGAACCAGATCGCACAGAGAAAAACCATTCCTTCCGGTCTCTCCATATGGGGCTCACATGCATTTCAAAACTAAAGTAGGAACATTTAGCTGGCCAATTAAACATGTCTCAGTTTTACTAACATCAGCATAATATGATATTCGAATTTGTACAACTAAGCTTCTTTAGCTTGATGGGTGGAGCAGTGCTATTAAGACACAAATCACGTAGGATGATCATGGTCATCATAAAATGGGGAAACGTAAGCATGATGAGTATAGTGTTGATGGAGACTTCAACCCACGAAGGGTAACGGTTGCGCGAGTCCATGGAGGGCTCCACCCACGAAGAGTCCACGAAGAAGCAACCTTGTCTATCCCACCATGGACATCGCCCATGAAGAACTTGCCTCACTTGGGTAGATCTTCACGAAGTAGGCGATCTCCTTGCCCTTACAAACTCCTTAGTTCAACTCCACAATCTTGACGGAGGCTCCCAAGTGACACCTAACCAATCTAGGAGACACCACTCTCCAAAAGGTAATAGATGGTGTGTTGATGATGAACTCCTTGCTCTTGTGCTTCAAATGATAGTCTCCCCAACACTCAACTCTCTCTCACACAGATTTGGATTTGGTCAAAAGATGATTTGAGTGTAAAGCAACTTGGGAAGGCTAGAGATCAAGATTCTTGTGGTTGGAATGGAATATCTTGGTCTCAACACAAGAGTAGGTGGTTCTCTCTCAAAAAATGTATGCTAGAAATGTAGGCACATTCTGATGGATTTCTCCACAAATGAAGAAAGGGTGGAGGGGTATATATAGCCTGCACACAAAATCTAGCTGTTACACACAATTTGCCAAACTCGGTGGGACCGAATCGAGAAACTCGGCCAGACTGATTTAGTTCAAAATGTGAACGTTAGGATTTTCGGTGGGACTGATATGATCAACCGGTGGGACCGATGTGCTAGGGTTAGGGTAAAACCTCAACTCAGTTTGATCGATTACACAAACTTGGTGGGACCAATTTTGGTAATAAGCAAAATAGAGAGTTGGTCAAGCAAACTCGATGGGACCGATTGCATATCTCGGTGGGACCGAAATTACTGCAACAAGTATCAGAGAGTTTGTAAGCCCATCTCGGTGTGACCAAGATTCCATTGGTGAGACCGAACTGATTAGGGTTTCTGGCAGTGGCTATGTCAAGTGAACTCGGTGGTACCGGATAGATCAAATCGGTGGGGCCGAGTTTGACTTTTGGTTTGGGACATATGTGGATATGAGAAAATGGTTGAGGGCTTTGGAGCATATCACTAAGCACTTTGAGCAAGCAAGCCATTAAGCAATACCTCATCCCCTTTTTATAGTATTGGCTTTTCCTATGGACTCAATGTGATCTTTGATCACTAAAATGAAAATGTAGAGTCCAATCTTCTGTCCTTAGCATTTTGAAGGGGTTCCACATCCTCTTGTCCAAGCCACTCCACTGTTGAACTTATCTGAAATATACTAGATAGAAGTATTAGTCCAACAAGAGATATGTTGGCATTAATTACCAAAATCACCCAGGGAGTACTTGTGCTTTTGTCCCCCTTTTTGGGAATTGATGACAACATACATCAAAGCTTTAGATAAAGATATGAAGAATAACAAGTAAAGCTTTGGAAAGACATGTAACATGCATAGGCTCCCCCTATATGTATGCAATCATGTGAATATAGAATATAAGATCATGTGAATGCATAAGCATGATAGAGCAAGCAATGAGTTACATGTATCTTCGCTATATGCATCAGAGCAAATGGTGTGGTTTTAAGAAGTGTGCCTTCATGTTCATGAGTCCTTCTTGCAAACAATATGTACATCAGCAAGAGATCATCATGGACATGAGTGTGATTCATATACTTACCTTGTGGTATTATGCTAGCTTTGGAAGAGATGAACCTGAGTAAACAAGGTTCGATAACACAGAAACATCGACTAAATAGAGCAAGAACAACAAACCACAAGAGTACCAAGATTGGGATGACATGTAGTGTGTGAGTACTAGGTACTCTATTGGATATAGACATGTCCCCAAGGGTAAAGATATGCAATGAATTCAAAGATTTCCTTCCCTTAGAAGCTTTCTCCCCCTGAATCTTATATAGGATAATGGGAGAATATAGGGAAAAGAAAATCAGAGCAAAACAAACCAGAGCACAATAATCATAACACAAACTAACATGTCTTTCCCTCTTAAAGGCATGTGACTTATCTCCCTTTGATGTGATTAAGCACTCTCCCCCTTTGATGTGATTAAGCTTTGATGTGATCTCTCTCTCCCCCTTTGACATCAATTTCCAAGAAGGGGTCTTCTGGAGTGTGAGTCGAATAGGTTTGGTCCTTGAGTCACATGAAAAAGCAGCAAGTTAAATGTGATGCAGGTAGAGGAAAAGAATCATTGAGTGGAGCTGGAACAAATATGCAGGATGCAAATGACAAAGTGTCTTCTCAGCAGTGGAATCAGTAACACCGAGTTGTTTTCTTCGGTGGCACCGAAATGGTTCGGTTTGACCGAAAGAGACAAACTGGTGTGTCCAAGTTCAACACAGAGAGAACATTTGTCATCTCAGCTCACTAGGAAAATAATATCTCACGAAGATTTTCAAGGAATTAACTGAAGGATTTGCAATGAATTGGATGCAGGAAATGCAGAAACAAATAGAGAAAGAAAAGAAATCAAGATGAAGTGAAATGGAAACATGCTAGGCACAAATGAAAGAACACAAAAAAAACACTAAAGAACTTCATCTAGAATTGGTCGGCGACAAAGTCACCCATGTTAGAGTATATTGACTGAGGAGTCAAGTGAGAACACTTGATCGTAGGTCATACTCATGGTTTAAGCTCAGAATGGGGTTACCATTTTTCGTTTAAGCATTTTGATGTATTCGCATCTTGTTGAGCTGCTTTGACCCATGTATTGGGGTAAAGCTTCTCTAAGATGGAATAACATACCTTGGGTGGTGGTGTTGAACTTGATCATGTAGTTGAACTTGTGTGGGATGCTCAAGGTCGATGTAGCTCATCAATGATTGGGGGCACCACTTGTAGTTTGAGCTCATCTACCTACATGGGTTAGTCTTGCAAGGAGAAAGCACTTGTGTATCCAAAATGACAATCATGAAATTTGATACAAATGGAATTTGATATAAAGATTTTGTCAAAGGATATGTTGAAAGGTTTCATGCTTCCTTGACTTCAACCACCATGTTGTAGAGACTTGGTGATGTGGAGATTGCTCAAGATGTGAGTGATTTGCAATCTCATAGATTTGATTCATCCACATACCTACAAGGGTTATATAGCATGCAAGGGTGCAAATATATCCAAGATATATGATCATCATCATCATAAGAGAAATATCTAGGATTAGTCAAAGGCTCATGCCTTGCATGTACCCAAATGGAGTTTCTACTCCAAGTTTGAAGCATCAATGATGTTCAATTCACCTCTCAAACGGCAAAATACTTTCTCATCAAGCGGTTTGGTGAATATATCCGCCAATTGCTTACCGGTACGAACATGCTTAAGATCAATATCTCCTTTAGCAACATGATCTCGAATGAAATGATGACGAACTTCAATATGCTTAGTTCGAGAATGTTGCACGGGATTGTGAGAAATCTTAATAGAACTTTCATTGTCACAAAGCAATGGAACATGTTTCACATAGATCCCATAATCTTTAAGAGTTTGGGTCATCCAAAGTAATTGAGCACAACATGAACCGGCGGCAATGTATTCCGCTTCGGTGGTGGATAAGGATACCGAGTTTTGTTTCTTGGAAGACCAAGATACAAGAGATCTACCAAGAAATTGACAAGTACCCGAAGTGGATTTTCTATCAACCTTGTCACTGGCATAGTCTGAGTCGGAATAGCCAACAAGATCAAAAGAAGACCTCTTAGGATACCAAATGCCAAAATTTGGTGTATGGATTAAGTATCTCACTATCCTTTTCACAGCCTTAAGATGGCATTCTTTGGGGGCCGCTTGATACCGTGCAGACATGCACACACTTAGCATAATATCGGGACGGGAGGCACATAGAATAACAATGAACCAATCATAGAGCGATAAGCCTTTTGGTCAACTGGTTCACCATCCTTAGTCAAGTAGACATCTCAAACTTCTCTGACATTAGCCTTCCAAACTTTTCACCAAAATGAGGGTTAGTTGAACCAAATATGATATATCAACATAATTTTGGCACACAAATAATTCACCATTAACCCTTTTTGTAAAAAGAGTAGAATCAAATTTTCCAATCTCAAAGCCTTTTTCAATAAGGAACTTGGTCAAGCATTTATACCACGCTCTAGGAGCTTGTTTAAGACGATAAAGAGCTTTGTGAAGTTTGTAAACATGATCGGGTTTCTTAGGATTAACAAAGCTGGGAGGTTGTTTGACATAAACTTCCTCCTCAATTTCACCATTTAAAAAGCACTTTTAATGTCCATTTGGTACAAGGTAATATAATGGTGATTAGCATAGGCAAGTAAGATGCGGATGGACTCAAGTCTAGCAACGGGGGCATATGTCTCACCATAGTCCATACCTTCGACTTGAGTGTAGCCTTGGGCGATGAGATGTGCTTTGTTGTGAACGACTTGTCCATCTTCGTCTTGCTTGTTGCGAAACACCCATTTGGTACCGATGATGTTGTGGTTGTTGTCGGGCTTCTCAACCAATGTCCACACTTGGTTCCTCTCAAAGTTGTGTAGCTCTTCATGCATGTCATTTATCCAATCCGGATCTTCCAATGCTTCTTCAGCCTTCATAGGTTCAATGCTAGAGATGAATGAATAATGTTCACAAAAATTAGCCAAACGAGTTTTAGAGTGAGTGATTCTCCCAGTTTGGATATCATTGATGATTTGCTCGCGGGATGGTCTCTTATGACTCTTGCTCTAACTCGTGAGAGCTTTTATTTGGGTCGGGGTGGAACATCTTCTTCATCATCTTGTTCTTCCTCTTGGCCTTCTTCGTTGTTTACATTATCGTTCTCTTGTCGAGGTGGAGAAGGAGGTTGAAGAGGTTCATCTTGCTGTACTTCCTCATTTCCTTCATCTTGGCCTGTCCCACTTGTGGATGCCTCTGTGTCAACTCTTGGTTCACCTTGTCGTGAGGTAGAAGCTTCCACTTGGACGGACGAGGTGCTCTCCTTCACCTCCGTTGGACGAATCTTGCCAATATACAAGTATTGGATTGCTTCCGAAGGGCCTTTGTCTCCTACATCAATTGGCAGTTGCTCTATTTGCGAACCGTTAGATTCATCAAACTTCACATCTACCGTCTCTTCAACCTTTTGGGTGAAGTTGTTGTAGACACGGTAAGTGTGAGAGTTTGAGCCATAACCAAGTAGGAAACCCTCATGAGATTTAGCAGCAAATTTAGAACGACGATGCTTATCAAGAATATAGCACTTTGAGCCAAATACTCGAAAGTATCAAACTTGGAATTTGTTACCGATGAGAAGCTCCTATGCCGGCTTGCCGAGTAGCTTGTGAAGATACAAGCGATTTGTTGCATGACAAGCTGTCTCAACCACTTCCTCCCAAAATTGTTTTGGCGTCGTGTACTCATCAAGCATCGTTCTTGCCATCTCAATAAGAGTTCGGTTCTTCCTCTCAACAAATCCATATTGTTGAGGCGTGTAGATAGCCGAGAACTCGTGTGAAATCCCTTCTTCGTCAAGAAATGTATCCACATTTGCGTTCTTGAACTTCGTTCCATTGTCGCCGCGAAGCTTCTTGATCTTCACTTCAAATTGAATTTGGGCCTTCCTAGCGAAGTTCTTGACGATTTTTTGGACCTGATATTTATCATCAAGAAAGAACACCCACGTAAATCTTGAAAAATCATCTACTATGACTAGAACAAATGAGTTTCCACCGAGACTTTTATAGGCATTGGGACCAAAGAGATCCATATGAAGTAGCCCGAGCGGTCTTCTCATGGTCATGATGTTCTTCACGGGGTGACTTCCTCCAACTTGTTTTCCTGCTTGACAAGAACTGCACAATCTATCCTTGTCAAATATAACATCTTTCACTCCAAGGATATGATCACCTTTAATAAGCTTATCAAGATTTCGCATGCCCACATGACCTAACCTTCTATACCACAACCAACCTTTAGAGGATTTAGAAATTAAGCAAGTTCTAGGTTGAGCCTCTTTAGTGAAATCAACAGTGTAAAAATCACCTCTACATAAACTACTAAAGACCATTTTATGATTATCTCTATGAAACACTTGGCAATCTACTTCAGTAAATAGGACATTGAAACCAAAGTCAGCAAGTCTAGATACCGAAAGTAAATTATAGCCAAGGGATTCAACGAGCATAACATTTTGTATGGAGCTATCATGTGAGATGGCCACCTTACCAAGGCCAACCACCTTACCCTTTGAGTTGTCACCAAAAGTAACATACTTTCGAGGGCCGTTGTTTTCAGCAAGCTCACGAAACATATCCTTGGCTCCGGTCATGTGATCGGTACATCCACTATCAAGAACCCATTCCTTTCCTCCAGCCATGTAGCCATGAAGATTAGCCATAAGACCAAAATGTCTCATAGACTCATCGAGATCAAAGACACTATCATCATCCTCACCATAGTATCCATGTTCAGCATCGTCTTGTGATTGATCAATTCCTAGAGAGAGTGATTCATTAGATAAGTGATCATCACAATGTTCATCTTTATGAATTCGAATGGCTTCGGAGATGATATTGCTAATGATTCCAATATCTCCTTTGGCACGCATGCGGTTGGTAAGCTCAAATAGACAATCACCAAACTTAGGATCATTGGAATTCATCTTACTCAAGGCAATAGACTTATGAAGAATTTCACCTAAGTTTTCCAACGAATAGCTTGGAAATCGTTCCTCAAGAAATCTCCATATGGTGTAAGCACAATCAAGAGCAGGCAAGCTAGCAATCAAATTTCTAGGTAAACCTCTAGTGATAAGATTAACAGTTCTAAGATTATGGATCATCTTAATAGAATCATCAAGGGTAGGATGCAAGGGGTCAACGAGGGGTGCACAAGGGCTAGTAATGTACTTGTTCAAGTAATATTCATTGAAAATCTCAAGCATCTCAATTTTCCACTCATGAAAGAAGTCTCCATCAAGTATATGCACTCTACGTCTAAGACTCCCCAACGTAGACTCATCCATCTTCCTCGAATGTTGTTTAAACCAAAGCAATGGAGACCAATGCTCTGATACCAATTGTAGGATCCAGACGAGGTGTCTAGAGGGGGGCGATTAGACCCTCAACAAGGAAAAGTAGCAGTTTTTAAATTCTTTAAGTTAAAGTGGAGTTTTAGCACAAGTTTAAACATTCACAATACATTTCAAGCAAGCATGGCAAGATTATATGAGCAGCGGAAAGTAAAGCATGTAACTTGCAAGAAAGTAAAGGGATGGGATTGGAGTGTGCAAACGCAATTGGAGACATGGAGATTTTTGGCGTGGTGCCGATAGGTGGTGCTATCGTACATCCACGTTGATGGAGACTTCAACCCATGAAGGGTAACGGTTGCGCGAGTCCACGGAGGGCTCCACCCACGAAGGGTCCACGAAGAAGCAACCTTGTCTATCCCACCATGGCCATCACCCACAAAGAACTTGCCTCACTTGGGTAGATCTTCATGAAGTAGGCAATCTCCATGCCCTTACAGACTCCTTGGTTCAATTCCACAATCTTGACGGAGGCTCCCAAGTGACACCTAACCAATCTAGGAGACACCACTCTCCAAAAGGTAATAGATGGTGTGTTGATGATGAACTCCTTGCTCTTTTGCTTCAAATGATAGTCTCCCTAACACTCAACTCTCTCTCACATATTTGGATTTGGTGGAAAGATGATTTGAGTGGAAAACAACTTGGGAAGGCTAGATATCAAGATTCTTGTAGTTGGAATGGAATATCTTGGTCTCAACACAAGAGTAGGTCGTTCTCTCTCAGAAAATGTATGCTGGAAATGTAGGCACATTCTGGTGGCTTTCTCCACAAATGAAGAAAGGGTGCAGAGGTATATATAGCCTCCACACAAAATCTAGCTATTACACACAATTTGCCAAACTCGGTGGGACCGGATCAAGGAACTCGGTCAGACCGATTTAGTTCAAAATGTGAACGTTAGGATTTTTGGTGGGACCGATATGATCAACTTGATGGGACCGATGTGCTAGGGTTAGGGTAAAACCTCAACTCGGTTTGACCGATTACACAAACTCGGTGGGACCGATTTTGGTAATAAGCAAAATAGAGAGTTGGTCAAGCAAACTCGGTGGGACCGATTGCATATCTTGGTGAGACCGAAATTATTGCAACAGGTAACAGAGAGTTTGCAAGCCCATCTCGGTGTGACCAGATCCCATCGGTGAGACCGAACTGATTAGGGTTTCTGGCAGTGGCTATGTCAAGTGAACTCGGTGGCACCGGATAGATCAAATCGGTGGGGCCGAGTTTGACTTTTGGTTTGGGACATATGTGGATATGAGAAAGTGGTTGAGGGCTTTGGAGCATATCACTAAGCACTTTGAGCAAGCAAGCCATTAAGCAATACCTCATCCCCTTTTGATAGTATTGGCTTTTCCTATGGACTCAATGTGATCTTGGATCACTAAAATGAAAATGTAGAGTCTTGAGCTTTTGAGCTTTTGCCAATCTTTTGTCCTTACCATTTTGAAGGGGTTCCACATCCTCTTGTCCAAGCCACTCCACTGTTGAACTTATCTGAAATATACTAGATAGAAGTATTAGTCCAACAAGAGATATGTTGACATTAATTACCAAAATCACCCAAGGAGCACTTGTGTTTTCAAAAGTATAGTCAACAAGTGACAAAGAAATGCAATTACTGCTGCCTCTCTATATGTCGTGACATTCATTTGGAATCTCAAGTGGGACCTTTAGCTAACCAATTAAATGTGTCTGTTAACTAATATCAGTATCATATCACAATCATATTTGAACAACTAAGCTTTGGAATTATGAGTGATGTATTGTTTAGCTTGAAGGGTGGAGTACTGCTAGTACGACAGAAAGCACCTACGTAGATCATAGTAGTGTAGATAAAAGGGAAAAACTCTAAGCATCACGAGTAAAATCATGTGACGCCCCCAATTTGACCGTACACTAATCATACACGCAAACGTGTACGATCAAGATCAGGGACTCACGGGAAGATATCACAACACAACTCTACAAATAAAATAAGTCATACAAGCATCATATTACAAGCCAGGGGCCTTGAAGGCTCGAATACAAGAGCTCGATCATAGACGAGTCAGCGGAAACAACAATATCTGAGTACAGACATAAGTTAAACAAGTTTGCCATAAGAAGGCTAGCACAAACTAGGATATAGGTCGAAAGAGGCGCCGACCTCCTGCCTAGGATCCTCCTAAACTACTTCTGGTCGTCGTCAGTGGCCTGCACGTAGTAGTAGGCACCTCTAGTGTAGTAGTAGTCGTCAACGACAGTAGCGTCTGGCTCCTGGGCTCCATCGTCTAGTCGCAGCAATCGGGTACATAAAGGGGGAAAAGAGGGAGCAAACCAACCGTGAGTACTCCTCCAAAGTACTCACAAGCAAGGAGCTACACTACATATGTATGCATTGGTATCAAATGGAAAAGGGGCATCATATATGGACTGAACTGCAGAATGCCGGAATAAGAGGGGGATAGCTAGTCCTATCGAAGACTACGCTTCTGGTAACCTCCATCTTGCAGCATGTCAAAGAGAGCAGATGGTAAGTTCACCAAGTAACATCGCATAGCATAATCCTAACTGATGATCCTCCCCTCGTCGCCCTGTGAGAGAGCGATCACCGGTTCTATCTGACACTTGGAAGGGTGTATTTTATTAAGTATCCGGTTCTAGTTGTCATAAGGTCAAGGTACAACTCCAAGTCGTCCTGTTATCGAAGATCACGGCTATTTGAATAGATTAACTTCCCTGCAGGGGTGCACCACATTTCCCAACATGCTCGATCCCCTTTCTCCGGACACATTTTTCTGGGTCATGCCCAGCCTCGGAAGATCAACACATCGCAGCTCTACCTAGGCACAACAGAGAGGTCAGCACACCGATCTAAATCCTATGGCGCAGGGGTCTGGGCCCATCGCCCATTGCACACCTGCACATTGCGTACGTAGCCAGAGAGCAGACCTAGCAACCTCCATTACAAAGGAAGTTGCGTTACGCGGTCCAACCCGGCGCGTGCCGCTCAGTCGCTGATGTCACGAAGGCTTCGGCTGATACCACGACGTCGAGTGCCCATAACTGTTCTCACGTAGTTGGTTTGTGCGTATCTGCCAGTAGCCAGACTCGGATCAAATACCCAGATCTTGTTAAGCGTGTTATTTTGAAGTAACCGCGAACGCCGACCAGGGCTAGGCCCACCGCTCTCCTAGGTGGTCTCAACCTGCCCTGTCGCTCCGCCTCAAAGTAACAGTCAGGGGCCGTTGGGAACTCAGGCCCACCACTACCTGGATGGAGCCACCTGCCCCTTCAGCCACCAACATCGGAATCACTTGCGGGTACTCAACGAGCCGACCCGACTTTAGTCACCACCTGTATAGCATGTATATATGTAAGTATATACCCGTGATCACCTCCCGAGTGATCACGACCCGATAGTATAGCATGGCAGATGGACAAGATTGTAGGGCCACTGATGGTAAACTAGCATCCAATACTAAGCATTTAGGATTGCAGGTAAGGTATCAACAGTTATAGCAACAATGACAGCCTATGCATCAGAATAGGATTAACGGAAAGCACTAACAAGCTACACTACTCTAATGCAAGCAGTAGAGAGAAGAGTAGGTGATATCTGGTGATCAGGGGGGGCTTGCCTGGTTGCTCTGGCAAGAGAGAGGGGTCGTCAACATCGTAGTTGAACTGGGGGTCTCCGACAGTCTCGGGCTCTACCGAAAAGAAGTAACGGAGGGGGAACACAATAAATAACAGAGAAAACAAAGCAACACAAAGCATAACATGGCAATGCGTGGTGCTAGGGCTGACCTAACGCAGTATGAGGTGATATCGGTGAAGGGGGGAAACATCCGGGAAAATATCCCTGGTGTTTCGCGTTTTCGGACAGATGGATCGGAGGGGAAAAGTTGCGTGTTTGCTATGCTAGGGATGTGTGGTGGTCGAACAGGCTACGTACTCGGATTTGTCTCGTCGTTCTGAGCAACTTTGGTGTACAAAGTTTTTCCATCCGAGCTACGGATTATTTTATATTAATTTTCAAAGTTTTATTCATTTTTTAAATTTAATTTAGTTCGAAATAATGTGAATTGCTATGTGCACCCAGCTCTGGGTACACATAACTGTACCAGAGGGGCTGACATGTGGGTCCAAGGGGTCCCAGTTGACCAGTCAAACTTTGACTGGTCAACAGGGGGTGGGGCCCCTTGTCATATAGTGTTTTATTAACCTAACAGATAAATAGACTAATTAGGTTATTATATTAACTAACACAAGTTAATTAAGTTAAATAACTCTTTAATTAATTGATTAATTAATTTTCTATTCTATATATATATTTAACGTTCTCAGGGGGCGGCCCCACATGTCATAGGCCAGCGGGGCATAGCGGGTGTGGGCTAACGGGTTAACGGGCGGAGCCGGATGGGCACCCGAGCGGGCGCTGCGGTCAGCGAGAGAAGGCGGCGGGCGCGCAGCGCGACGCCGACGGACACAGAGGCAGGGTTGTGGTGCGAGGGCCGGGAGCGGTGAACGGGGCAGTGCGGGAGGCGGGTTGGCGTGACGCGGCGGCTCCAACAAGCGGTGGCGAGGGAACGAGGTACAGCACGACAGCAACAGCTAGGAGCAGGGGGCACGGCGGGGCGTCGGCCGGCTGTGGGAGCGCGTGAGCGGGCACATGGGAGGAGGGTGCACACGGGTGGCGCGTCCGCCGGCACGGTGCGGGGCGGTCGAGCGGGGCTGACAGCAGAGGCAGCCCGCGGCAGCAGAGCCGAGGTAGAGGCTAGAGCTGCAGCGGCAGGTTGGGACGAGCGGAGGGCGTAGTGACTGCGGGCGTGGCCGAACCCCGTCGAGGGCGTGGTGGCCGTGGTAACAGAGAGTTGCAGGGGAGCGATGGCGCCATAGCGTGCGCGGGACATGGGAGAGAGGAGAGGGCGTGACCCTCACCGAGTAGTGTAGGGAGTGGAAGTGATGGTCGCGGAGGATGACGAAGACGACAGGCGGCGACGGGGGAGCCTTGGGTGGATGACGCTCGGCGACGGCAGTTCGGGGTGGCGTCGGGGTCGCTGGAGCATGTTGGGGAGGAGGCGAGGCGGCTGGGGTTGGGGACGGGGACATGCGCCGGGGAGGCGATGGGGTTGCATCTCCGGGCGGCGGCGTTCGGTGCCTCGATCCGATCTGGATCGAGGGAGGTGAGGGAGAGCGGGTGTGGGGAGAGTGGAGGGTGTCGGTGGGTTAGGGTGTGCCCTGGGGAGGCCATATAAGGGGCGGGGTGGGCCGGCCTGGTAGGCCATTGGCTGGGCTGAGGCCCGGTTGGGTGTGGGTTTTGTTTTATTTTAGTTTATTTTTCTTTTGTATTTTATTTTATTTTATCATTTGTTTTATTTTATATTTCTCTTTTAATGTTTTTATTTTAGTTTCCTTTTGAATTTGGTTTTACAAATTACACCACTGGCTCCTAATTTAGTTTTAATAAGTATGCCACTTCCCCATAAGTTTTTGGCAATAAAACAAATAGTTTAATATTTTATCAATTTGAAAAGGGTAGTTAGTTAAATGTTTTGCTGCTGTTTTAAATATTTTAGTGCACTTAAACACTAAAAAATGTGGTTTCAACATGACAAATATCCAGAGAATATTTGCCGCACTTTGAACATTTTGTTTTCACGCTTGAAAAAAAATTAAATCTTGTCTTCAAATTTGAATCTGAATTTGAATAGGATCTGAATCGTCACGAGTTTAACAATAGTAATCATGGTGACATGGCATCATTAGCAGGGAATTACTGTAGCTTAATTACCCGAACATCACAATTCTCCTCCACTACAAGAAATGTCGTTCCGAGATTTAGGAGGGGAGTAAGGGGGAGGGATTTGGTTACGACATTCTAACGATTCTTCTTGGTCTTGGTTGCTCTTCTCGAAGAGGTAGGTCCACTATGTTGACGTCTTCATTTCTCTGCTTCAAGTCATCATGATGAAGGCGTCCTCCTTTCTTCGGAAGCTCCATCGTACTTACGAAATAAAAAGGGGGTGTATTACGGGGGGAACAGACCTCTGCACGGTTGACTAACTGGTAGATAGCATTGGGGAAGGTGGCGGAAAGTAAGTCTCGTATCTAATCTTAAGAAAATATCGAGAGTAAAGTAAGAAGGTGCAAAATAGAAGTTTCAAGCGCATAGGCAATGGTTCATTGCCTGAAACGAAGTGTGAAATGGGTTCAGAGCAATGAGAATAAGTATTGCGTCTGATACCGGATTAGATCACTAGGTAGGTGGTCCGTGAATTACATACGAAGTCAAGCGCGAGGAACAACCTTGGGGACAGGGGGTGTACAGGAGAGTCAGGTTTCGATCCCGTGGAACTGTGGGTTATGAGCCCACCATATGGGTTACAAAGTAGGGAGGGCGCTGTCATCATGCACGAGCATGATAGGAAGGCATGTCAGAGCATAGCCTGTCAGTTATGTTGGCAACATCGTCGGCTCCAAGGGTGAGGGACGAAGAGAACCATTTTCCTGCTCGTTGAAAGAGGCGGACCAATAGGCAAGGTCCTCGTCCATCGGTGGCTACCGGAATGTCATCAACAATAGTAACATGGTCTTACTGACAGAGTGGTACAATGAGGTGTTTACATAAGCAGGAGAATATTACTGCTTAGGTCATGTAGATTAGAAGAAAGGTTAAACCAAACAATGGAAAGGAAAAACATGTTTAAACACATATTTTAAGGGTATATCCTTCCCAAGGACAAGCAGAGCATAATATCCAGGACAGGGTATAATGTAGAAAACTCTTTAGGTAAGCTGAGAGAAATTTTATGACATTACCCATACAACGGTGTTTGGATAACTGATCAAGAAACATTTAGCATTGCGCTTTCAATGTTCTTATTGAAAATCGGAGTACCACAGACATGCTTCAAGATAGTATTGACATGGTCTTCAAGCAAAGGTCGGACTTGGATATACTACGGATTCGTTAGGAACAACTTATAGAATAAGTCTTACAATTTCCTCATGGAAGAATGGCTAACCTTGCTAAAAAGGAAACTATAACAATAGGTCCTCCGGGCAGGTGGGTTAGGATGACATCACCTTATTGGGTTAAAGACCAATGTTATAACCCATGGAAATATGTCCCAACCATCATATCTGACCGAGATTCAGAGTTGATTGGTGTCAGGATACCTCAGTGTCAGGATGACTAAGAAGAAAAGGTGCAACACAATTGACGAGATGACATTGTAACATTCTTAGGAAATGAACTATGGAAGCGAGTTACGAAAAAGAGTTCACCATTAAACGAGGGAAATGATGAGGGGGTGGCTGATGGACTCGGCGACAATTCCTCTAGTTTTACTAAAAGATAGATTTCCACAATTATGTGAACAAGGAGATAACACTTGCCAGATCAAATGATGTAATGATGTATGCTCGAGGTAAACATACATAATTAAACATTGGTTGAAAGGTGCACCCAAAATATTGGCTTAGGTAGCATGATCAATGTTAGAATGGTGATTCAATAACCAATAGTCTAAGAATGAACTATCGACCATTAACTTCAAAGCAATAGGGCTGCTAGAAGTATAGAATCCAAACACGATCATTCACTTGTTGATATTCCCGGTTAGTTAATATAGGGACCAAGAAATAATGGTGCTTGTGAGAAGTATCACTATACCAAGAATTATTTAAGAGGTGGAGCAATCCTTGCAACATCCTTGACATAAGGACAGTAATACTTCAAGGTAGAACATAACACAAACTGGATAGCAAGTTGCATGCATAACATGAACAAGTTTGCGATGAAAGGAAGGTAAATATGCTGTCGATGGTGATTCAAATTACCAATGGACGAGGATGGCACTTACCATCACGAATTCGATTGATATCCTAGAAGGAATCAAAATGTTGTTAACGATCACGACAAATTTTGTTGAGAGGCTCTACGAAGATGTAATCAATCGGCGATGACATCAAAGGAATGACGAAGCGAAAGGTTAATGGATCCAAGGGTACGACACAAACTCCAAAACAAGCTTACTGTCCAAGGCGAAATGATATGATGACGAAGATCGATGTAAGCTTAGCTCATCATTGAAAATTGTGCTCCAGGATTAAGAACCAGGTAGCACCGATAAAATTAGCACGATAATGAAATAGCCGATTAGGCTAGGAATGACTTGAAGGACTATTAAACTTGTAAGCAATGAAGATTTCTATTACTTGTTGAATCACATTGTGGGCTCGATTCCGTTATCTGTGTCTTTAAGTGTTTAATTACTCAGAGCCCATGAAAAATTGTAATCAGTGAGAATGTAGTACTTGATGAAGAACTCATAAGAAGTTATGCAGTTCCAAGATAATCTTGAGATACCAGGGGGTAATACTCGACGGTAGATCAAAGTAAAGGTTGGACTAGTGTATTGATCCATAGAAGACAAATAGTTAAACTTTCCCGAGGAATGGGATCAAAGAAGAACAATATGGTCGGAACCATAGCTGCAAGGGATCCAATTTATTGACACCGAAAGAATTACCCAAATGATTAAATATTTTGCAAGAAGCTTTTATGATAAGTTCCACATCGGGTCCATGGGCATGAACACAAAGTTCAAGGTCGACTCCCACTTCTTTAATGCATAACCTTTCATTCACTTCTTGTCTTCAAAGAAGTTGTAGGGTTGAAATTTTATCTGGCAAAGCACCATAAGAGTATGACTCGTGAAAACTTTTGGGTTCACACGGTTTTAGAGAAGGCAAGGTTCAACCCATTGGGGCATCTTATGAACACATACCACAACTTCAGGAGCGAATAACTCAAGCTCGGGAGCAGAGCATGGTTGAGAAAGTAGGGGATACAATTTTGCAAATGCATTATGTATCCTAGGAAAGGCTCACAAGGTTATTGAATATGAAGGACGTTGTCGGATAAAATCCAATAAAGGATCTGCTGGTCCACAAGGGATCCGATGTGAGCATCGATACTCAACCAGAGGAAGAAAGAATGCAAGGAGATCAGATTATAGAAACAACTGACTAACTCAAAGCTCAAATGCAAAGGAATTATGAATTCCAAGACAAGGGATCAGAAGCAATGCTCTGATTAGGGATGGATAAGTTGAATAGCCTTAGGGGTACAATCGATGGTAATTTGATTGGTCGAGATCCAGCTCATGTTTAAAATGACGTCTGAGCCGGAAGGACGAAATGAAGGATCTGATTAAGGATTGTGAGCATTCGCAACATATTGATTCAATAGACTCCAACTGATAATGACTAAGGATGCCAATAAGATTACCGGACTTATGAGGTTAATCATAATGCAAGCAAGCAAGAATTTCAAGAGCAATAGGTTGTTGAGGATTTTTGAAGATAGAATGGTATTTCAAAAACCTTTGTGAAATACATGAATCAACTGGGGATGAGCAGATACTCGATAAGTGCGAGAAATTATCCGTAAGGGTATGTCTGCGGCAAAGAGCTGCAAAGCGGTGGGCACAAAGGATTCTCGAATTATCGAAGAAACTTTTAGGGTATCAAGTAATAATAGGGGCAACTAGGAACAAAGGTAAGAACGACAAGTGTAAGTAGTTATCCATAAGGATTTATCGATGGTCGGGAATAGCAAAAGTAGTGGGCACAAGGTCTCGAGAGAATAATGGAGAGTATCTTGGGAATCTTCTGGTGAAGTAGGCCATCATCTGGAATGAAGGGGCTCTTCGGGAGAAAGTATTTACGAGAACCTAGAGTTAGAGTTAGCAAAATCATTTAACCCGAATAGAAGAGAGATCAGAGTCCCAGAGTATAGACGAGGGGTAAAAGATCCTAATACCGCCCAGATGGCGACATGGGCCCGTAAGGCACACAGCCATGTTAGTAAAAAGTTTTGTAATGCCTAGACTCGACTTCGGCCAAGGAGTGTGGAAGTGGGATTCCTACAGGCAGTCGGCTCTGATACCAACTTGTGACGCCCCCAATTTGACTGTACACTAATCATACATGTAAACGTGTACGATCAAGATCAGGGAATCACGGGAAGATATCACAACACAACTCTACAAATAAAATAAGTCATACAAGCATCATATTACACGCCAGGGGCCTCGAAGGCTCGAATACAAGAGCTCGATCATAGACGAGTCAGCAGAAACAACAATATCTGAGAACAGACATAAGTTAAACAAGTTTGCCTTAAGAAGGCTAGCACAAACTGGGATATAGGTCGAAAGAGGCGCAAGCCTCCTACCTGGGATCCTCCTAAACTACTCCTGGTCGTCGTCAGCGGCCTGCACCTAGTAGTAGGCACCTCCAGTGTAGTAGTAGTCGTCAACGACAGTAGCGTCTGGCTCCTAGGCTCCATCGTCTGGTCGCAGCAATCGGGTATATAAAGGGGGAAAAGAGGGAGCAAAGCAACCGTGAGTACTCATCCAAAGTACTCGCAAGGAAGGAGCTACACTACATATGTATGCATTGTTATCAAATGGAAAAGGGGTATCATATGTGGACTGAACTGCAGAATGCCGGAATAAGAGGGGGATAGCTAGTCCTATCGAAGACTACGGTTCTGGTAACCTCCATCTTGCGGCATGTAGAAGAGAGCAGATGGTAAGTTCACGAATTAACATCGCATAGCATAATCCTAACCGATGATCCTCCCCCTCGTCGCCCTGTGAGAGAGCGATCACCGGTTGTATCTGGCACTTGGAAGGGTGTATTTTATTAAGTATCCGGTTCTAGTTGTCATAAGGTCAAGGTACAACTCCAAGTCGTCCTGTTACCGAAGATCACGGTAATTCGAATAGATTAACTTCCCTGCAGGGGTGACCACATTTCCGAACACGCTCGATCCCCTTTGTCCGGACACACTTTTCTGGGTCATGCCCGGCCTCGGAAGATCAACACGTCGCAGCCCTACCTAGGCACAATAGAGAGGTCAGCACGCCAGTCTAAATCCTATGGCACAGGGGTCTGGGCCCATCACCCATTGCACACCTGCACGTTGCATACGCGGCCGGAGAGCAGACCTAGCAACCTCCATTACAAAGGAAGTTGCGTTACGCGGTCCAACCCGGTGCGCGCCGCTCAGTCGCTGACGTCGCGAAGGCTTCGACTGATACCACGATGTCGAGTGCCCATAACTGTTCCCGCGTATTTGGTTAGTGCGTATAGGCTAGTAGCCAGACTCAGATCAAATACCCAGATCTCGTTAAGCGTGTTATTTTGAAGTAACTGTGAACGCCGACCAGGGCCAGGCCCACCTCTCTCCTAGGTGGTCTCAACCTGCCCTGTTGCTCCGCCTCAAAGTAACTGTCGGGGCCATCGGGAACTCAGGCCCACCACTACCTGGATGGAGCCACCTGCCCCTTCAGCCCCCAATATCGGAATCACTTGCGGGTACTCAACGAGCCAACCCGACTTTAGTCACCACCTGTATAGCATGTATATATGTAAGTATATACCCATGATCACCTCCCGAGTGATCACGGCCCATAGTATAGCATCGCAGACAGACAAGAATGTTGGGCCACTGATGGTAAACTAGCATCCTATACTAAGCATTTAGGATTGCAAGTAAGGTATCAACAGTTATAGCAACAATGACATGCTATGGATCAGAATAGGATTAACGAAAAGCAGTAACAAGCTATACTACTCTAATGCAAGCAGTAGAGAGAAGAGTAGGCGATATCTGGTGATCAAGGGGGAGGGCTTGCCTGGTTGCTCTGGCAAGAGAGAGGGGTCGTCAACACCGTAGTTGAACTGGGGGTCTCCGACAGTCTCGGGGTCTACTAGAAAGAAGTAACAGATTGGGAACACAATAAATAACAGAGCAAACAAAGCAACACAAAGCATAACATGGCAATGCGCAGTGCTAGGGGTGACCTAACGCAGTATGAGGTGATACCGGTGAAGGGGGGAAACATTCGGGAAAATATCCCCAGTGTTTCGCGTTTTGAACAAATGAATCGGAGGAGGAAAGTTGCGTGTTTGCTATGCTAGGGATGTGTGGTGGACGAACGGGCTACATATTCGGATTCGTCTCGTCGTTCTAAGCAACTTTGATGTACAAAGTTTTTCCATCCGAGCTACGGATTATTTTATATTAATTTTCAAAGTTTTTATTCATTTTTAAAATTTAATTTAGTTTGAAATAATGTGAATTGCTAGGTGCACCCAGCTCCGGGTACACATAACTGTACCAGAGGGGCTGACATGTGGGTCCAAGGGGTCCCAGTTGACCAGTCAAACTTTGACTGGTCAACAGGGGGTGGGGCCCCCTTGTCATACACTGTTTTACTAACCTAACAGATAAATAGACTAATTAGGTTATTAGATTAACTAACACAAGTTAGTTAAGTTAAATAACTCTTTAATTAATTAATTAATTTCCTATTATATATATATATAACGTTCTCAGGGGGCAGCCCCACATGTCATAGGCCAGCGGGGCATAGCGGGTGTGGGCTAACGGGTTAACGGGCGGAGCCGGATGGGCACTCGAGCGGGCGCTGCGGTCAGCGAGATAAGGCGGCGGGCGCGAGGCGCGACGCCGACGGACACAGAAGGCAGGGTTGTGGTGCGAGGGCCGGGCGCGGTGAACGGGACAGCGCGGGAGGCGGGTTGGCGCGACGCGGCGGCTCCAACGAGCGGTGGCGAGGGAACGAGGTCCAGCACGGGAACAACAACTAGGAGCAGGGGGCACGGCGGGGCGCCGGCCGGCTGTGGGAGCGCGTGAGCGGGTACAGGAAGGAGGGAGCGCGTGGGTGGTGCATCCGCCGGCACGGTGCGGGGTGGTCGAGCGGGGCTGACAGCAGAGGCAGCCCGCGGCAGCAGAGCCGAGGTAGAGGCTGGAGCTGCAGCGGCAGGTTTGGACGAGTGGAGGGCGTAGTGACCGCGGGCGTGGCTGAACCCCGTCGAGAGTGCGGTGGCTGTGGTGACAGAGAGTTGCAGGGGGGCGATGGCGCCGTAGCATGCGCAGGACATGGGAGAGAGGAGTGGGCGTGACCCTCACCGAGTAGTGTAGGGAGTGGAAGTGGGGGTCGCGGAGGAGGACGAAGACGACAGGCGGCAACGGGGGAGCCTCGGGTGGATGGCGCTCGGCGACGGTGGTTCGGGGTGGCGTCGAGGTCGGTGGAGGACGTCGGGGAGGAGGCGAGGCGGCTAGGGTTGGCGACGGGGACATGCGCCGGGGCAGCGATGGGGTGGCGTCTCCGGGCGGCGGCGTCCGGTGCCTCGATCCGATCTAGATCGAGGGAGGTGAGGGAGAGCGGGTGTGGGGAGAGTGGAGGGTGTCGGTGGGTTAGGGTGTGGCCTAGGGAGGCCATATAGGGCCGACCTGGTAGGCCATTGGCTGGGCTAAGGCCCAGTTGGGTGTGGGTTTTGTTTTGTTTTGTTTTGTTTTGTTTTTCTTTTTGTATTTTGTTTTATTTTACATTTGTTTTATTTTATATTTCTCTTTTACTTTTTTTATTTTAGTTTCCTTTTGAATTTGGTTTTACAAATTACACCACTTGTTCCTAATTTAGTTTTAATAAGTATGCCACTGCCCCATAAGTTTTTGGCAATAAAACAAATAGTTTAGTATTTTATCAATTTGAAAAGGGTAGTTAGTTAAATGTTTTGCTGCTGCTTTAAATATTTTATTGCACTTAAACACTAAAAAAATGTGGTTTCAACATGACAAATATCCAGAGAATATTTGCCGCACTTCGAACATTTTGTTTTCACGTTTGAAAAAAAAAATCTTGACTTCAAATTTGAATCTGAATTTGAATAGGATCTGAATCGTCACGAGTTTAGCAATAGTAATCATGGTGACATGGCATTATTAGCAGGGAATTACTATAGCTTAATTACCCGGACATCACAAATCAGGAAAGTGGAACTAATTGGAACATATGGGCTTGTATTGCTGGTACGGCTAGAAAGGCTTCAGAAAGGCTTCGGCCCCAAAAGGGGCAGCTCTATTCAACTGAAGGCACAATACTGTTACTATCAGTTTAGACTCTCAAAGATGACATAGCTCCCAACATTTCCTGGATATTATGGCAGTCCATCTAGAATAGTTGAAAACATCTATCTAAAGTGACCCAACAGACCCGTCAACTGCAAATGTCCCTACTCCACTTCCCGACACGGAACATACTGTACTACTCCCTCCGTTCCTACATATAAGTCTCTTAGAGATTTGAATGTGGACTACATACGAAGCAAAATGGGTGAATGTACACTCTAAAATATGTCTATGTAAAGCCGTACGTAGTTCGTATTGGAATATCTAAAAATACTTATGTTTTACCGAAAAAGGATTTCACCCTGCTTTACAAATAAAGCAATGATGAACAACACCCTGTCCAAATGCTTGCCACCAGAACACACGCACGCACCCAAGTCAGTTTAGGAACGGAAGAAGTAATATACTTATTAAGAAGAATAGAAGAGGAACATGATAACAAAGAGCAAGCACATTTTAGATAATACAATGTGTGCTGCTGTAACATCCCAAATTTTCAATTTGGAATGTTATACATTAGAGCATCATGCATATCATATTTTATTTAGCATTTTGGTTGATCCTAGAAATTCTACACAACTCAATGACCCACGGAGAGAGTTGGGGATTTCGTTATTTTCATATTTGAGTTTTCTCAATTTTTGAGAATAGGATCATTTGATTTTATTTATTTTATCGTCAATTATTTCTATTACAAAAATATGAGAGAGGGAATAAAATGACTTTCACAAAATAAAGAAATATTGAGGATTTAATAAAAAAATCAAATGAGATTTTATTTCGGAGTTTTTCGGTGTTTTATTGGAATTTAGGAAAAATGTGCGTTTTTCAAAATTGCATTTAGGGCCCAAATAAATGTTCACCTTGTGCGGCTTGATTTTAGAAGCCCGTGAAAATTTATTTCGGAATTTTTGGAGTCCGTCTAGTATTTCTTTTTATTTTTCTTCCGAGCGGAATAATTAAAAAAACGAACCGACTTCGGACCGTACCCGAGCGGGACACCGCCCGGGGGCAGTCTTTAAATAGCGCCACCCCGAGCCGCTCCAGCCCATCAGCCCCGCCTCGATCCGCGCACGCCGCCGGAGCCGCCGCCGCCGACGACGACGATCCCCCCGCCCGAGGTTCGTCGTGCCTCGTTTTCCGTGCCGAAAAAATAATTTCGGCATTCGTCGTTTTTCTTTTTCTCGGATTAAATCCGCGATTTTTCTGATCGCGATTCCTGATCCGATTTTCGTTTTAGTTTAACTTTTCGCTTGTTTATCGGAATCAGGCGATTCAAGCGCCTAGGGATTCGTCTCGAAACCCTCTATCCATTTAACCAACTTAAACAAGATTTTGCTACTGTAAAATTTGCCCTAAATCCAGATTAGTAGAACAAAGTTGTTTTCTTTTGTCGTTTGTCTTTCGTTGCTTCGTTCGATTTGATTCTTTTTGCCAACCGGAGTTCTTAAGTTGAACCTTCTGGTTAGATCTCTTATTTGAGTTTTACCTGTGCATTAGATGAGTACTTATTGTATGCTTGTTTGTTTGTCTGCGATAGAATACCCGGAGTGCACCACCTGTTACTTCGAATCGTTAGGTTTCGCGGGTCATCAGCAAGGCAAGTAACACTTTGATCATACCTTTTCTACTACCCAGTTTTATTGCATTAGATCAATCCTCACACATTGCATGATTAGGATCTAATTAAATTGTGGGATGGGAAGTAGATGAGGTAGTACCTATTACCTATTTATTATCAAACCTTTGGGAGTTACTTCTACGTTTGCTTATTATGCCATGCTATGCTAGTAGACGTGGATTGGGTGAGTGAAATCCATGACAGATGTGAGATTGTTAATTAATGGTTTATCTAAGGTGGCAACTTAAACACACATCTGGGTGGATTGAGGCACCTGGGTATTCCAGGACTTGCCTGTTTTCTTTTGGACCGCCACCCAGGCTCAAAGGGATCATGAGACTATTCATACTAGAAACTTCCGTGTGCAGCCACAAGCTATTATGGGCTCTAGCATAGTTGACTAAGTCGTGCGAACTCTTACAGTGGTAGACTAGCAGATGTAGGGGATGTAGGTGGTACGGTCTACCCATCGTAAGGTGCTAGCGCTTCTGAAAGACTATGTCTCGGTCATCCGTCTTCTCAAACACCATGTAGTGCGAGAAACCAAACGGAGGCGATCGAGTCTTGTGGGGAAAAGTGCGCAAACCTCTGCAGAGTGTAATAAACTAATCATGGTTAGCCGTGTCCCCGGTTATGGACATCTTGAGTATCTAGTACTTGGATTATCATGTGAATCTCAACATGTTACTCTAAATTAATTTTGTTGGGTTATGTTTAATGATGATGCTTAATTGGGATTGAGAATGCTGCCAACCATTCTCAATGTTTAACAACCACCATGATAGTAATTAAATTTTATTCCTTTTGAACTAGGGAAAAATTGGCTTTACGCAAAACTGTAACCATAGAGCTTTCCACCAGCCAAATATGCATATAGTATAGCCGTTTCATTCCATTACTCTCTATGTGTTACATTGCCAGCATATTCCATGTGCTGACCCGTTTTTGGGCTGCAACGTTAATGTTGCAGACTTTTCAGACGACGATTAAGGAGTTTTTAGGTCGTGGGTCTATACTCAGTGATGCCGTTGGAGTTGATGGACTCACTTATCTTCCAAGCATTCCGCTGTTTTCGTTACTAGATGGCCTTAAGCCATATTTATTGTAATAAGTTCTCTTTTGAGACACTCGATGTAATAAGTGTGTGATTGCTACTCTGCTATAAATCCTCCGAGTACTGTGTGGTGTCAGCATTACTGATCCAGGGATGACACCGGAGCACAGAGATCAGACTATTTGAGGTCTGGTCGCTACAGAGATGGTATCAGAGCACACGCTGACTGTAGGACACGACCACTAAGTTAGAGACCTAGAACACTATTCACCCTCTTCTCTTCTGACTTCTCATCTTTTCTACTCTTTCAGGATGGCGGATGCAAGGAACAAGTTCACGCAACCGGATGAAGATACACCCTTTGGACGTCACTTGAAGGAAGTCACTAGATACCTGAACATAGGAGTACCAAGCTTCACCGGAACCTACAACACCACTTTACCTGAAGAAGAGCGCTGGATGATTCAAGTTCAAGTTCCAGGAAGGACGTTCATGCCAGTCACTGAGCCCATAGAGTTCTCTTTTGATGCACCAACTTGGAGTCTAGGAAAGAGCATGGCAGCTCACATCGCCATGGGACGCATTGGAAAAGTCTACCGCCAGGATCTCAAGGATACTATCTACCAGATTTGTGGGCGCTGAGATGAGCATTGGGAGATGATCAGCATCAGGAAGGATAGATCAATCGCAGCTTTTATCCAGGAGTTAAACCAGCACATTCGACGACAGGAGAACCAGATGTGCGCCGACATGATAGATATGAAGAAGGCTAAGACTAGAATCAAGGAACTGGAGGAAGAACTCAAGGCTACATGTGAAGATTATGAAGAATAAATTGAAGTATTGGTAGAGAAGAATGACGACCTGATCAAGAAGATTGAAATATTTCTGGGAGGCCCTACGCCAGTAGATGAAGACGAAGAACCCTAGGAGAGTAGCCCGGAAGACTACATCATCATCGACGACACCGACTCGGAAGCAGATAGTAGCGATGATGACTATGTTGATGAAGCTAGAGCAGATATCATGGAGTCAACGACCGTAGAATATTTCTAGTAGACCACCTCATCAGTAGTAGTAGTCCACCATGTAAATATAGTAGTCCGAGCACTTTCACGATAGATAGATCGATTGTATGCCCTTGTTTGATTGATTGAAGTGAATTGTTTGTTTTGCCTCATGTGCATATGGGTAGTGTTTTCTATTTAGACCCCCTCTATTCTTATATCTCATCTTTTCTAAACCCTTAGATGCCTCCGAGACGTGACCCCGGATTTGCCTTTCCACCGGAGCTCACCCAGTTGATCCAGCAGCAAAACACATTGATGCAGTTGCTAGTCTAGAATCAGAATCCGGGGAACAACAACAACAACCCACCACCACCACCACCACCACCACCTGTTGACCACTTAGCCCATTTTCTTAGGCTGAATCCGCCGGTGTTTTCCAGTAGCACCGAGCCGATAGTAGCAGATGATTGGCTCCGCAAGACAGCTAGGGAGTTGACCACAACACGATGCACACATGCGGAGAAGGTGAAGTTTGCCGCACATCAGCTAGAAGGACCCGCAGCATCATGGTGGGAGAATTTCACAGCCACTTTCCTAGTTGACACTGTCACATGGGACCAGCTTCAGCAGGCTTTTCGTACTGCACACGTTTCAGCAGGAGCTATGGCCATGAAGAAGCGTGAGTTTCGCAACTTGCACCAAGGAGGAAGGACAGTTGGCCAGTATGTGGAGGAATGATAGAGGCGAGGGTCCCGATCTTTGGATGAGATGATAACTATCGATTTGGTGGAGACGACTTTGACGATCCGACTACAAACGTGCACGACGTTGCGCCTTAGCAACCGCTAAACCAATCTCCTGAGGTTACTGACGATGCTGGAAGCACGGTCAGCCTGACCACGAAGGTCTATTCCTGCAAGCAATCAAAGAACGAACAAGAATATGATAAAGCAATCTGAATATCGCAAATATATATGAAGTATTGATAATGGTGGGGATCCGGAAGCGGTCTTGGTCTGGTCGTTGGACACAAACGAAGTACACGAAGTTGCAATGGCTAACTTTTAACTAAACAAATCCCAAGGAAAAAGCTACTAGATGGATCTACTTATATAGGAGCAAGGGGTGGCGGCCAAGGAGGTGGGAGGACGTCCCAAGGCAGCCTAAAACTAACCCTAGGTCATACAAGGCTCATCGGCCCAAGTGGAGGTGATGCAACACCTTTGGGCTTGTAGTTTGACTCGGATTCTGCTGCAACGTCAGATTGTTTCGTCCGTAACTCAACGCTCCGGACGAATTTGAAGGTGAATCCAATTGGGTTGGAAAGAGCACGAAATCTAGTTTCCAACAAAAAAATCACCCAATTCGGAGTCCGTATGAAAAAGTTGTTGGCGTTTTGAGTCAGGTATGTCTGTGCAGTCCGAATCTGAATCCAGAACGTGAGAGACTTGGACTCTATCTTCTCTTGGCCCAAAAATGACGTGAGAGGACTTTTTGAACACAACCTAAACTTCTCGTTTTCCCTTATCTTCATATGTGGATTGTACAAATGTCCCATACACCTGCAATTAGACAAAACACAAAAGTGTGTGAAGTATTTTTGTTCTGGATAACATAAATAGATTATTGAATAGTTTGCATTAGAAATCACCTGACAAATATGCATGTATGCAATATTTTTGGTCATATCGAAGGTATTCATGTCCTCATCATCCTCCCCTTTTTGAAAACAAAGCCGTCCTCGGCGTTGCTTAATCTGAAATGTGGCTAACAAAAGAGACAAGGTGTACATGTTGTATATGTATATGTCATCCAGTTTAACTTCCCTTGATTTTTGCACGTATTACACATGTATACATGAGTAACTTTCATAGTTCATAAAAACTAAAGCCAAAAAATTATCACAAGAAGTAGAAGGCATGAAAATATTAGAACTCAGTTTGCACATATAAGTGAAGCTCTTATTCATTTCAAAGATTCGCAATGTTCATCCTTAAACCATCCCAACTTTGGTGAATAAACCTTACTTGCATCAAATTTACATGCTACAACATGCTTAAATAAGCAAACATGCAATAAGTCATTGGACACAGAATCATCACCAAGATTGGAGGCCATATCAAAATGATTAAACATTAGTTCTTTTGCATCAACAGTTAATTCAATGGGTGCACTCAAAATTGTTGATATTTATGTTGTTTGATCACTCTCTAAAATAGGTGGTGTGCTCAAATCAACAGGTAACTCAATACATGACGCATTCAAGTTAACTAGGCATGCATCTTTCTCATGTGAAGTTATATCATCAATATCTTTACTGTTACCTTGTGGCAAAGATGTAGCTGATGTAGGTACGGACGCTGACAATGTACCATACCCTTGAGATGATGCCGTGCTCATAATCCGAGGTGCAATGATGGAGGAACCCACCGGCGGTGGTGAGCATGAACTAGAATAGTAGTTGTTGTAGTCACCTAATGCATCCTCCTGTATCTGTCTCTCAAAGGTACAAGCACGGACATACATACCAGTAATGCAACGAGGAATATACTGAAATCTTGCCTGAATATCATGGTTCAAACCACCAAAAAATCTATTCATTGTATCATTCT
>NC_041386.1:323581272-323581881 GCF_002162155.2 Triticum dicoccoides | reverse complement strand
TTTTTTCTCCCTCTTTCCAAAACAAACTAGATAAGATGCAGATTGGATCAAGTGAAGATGTGAACGATCTCAACTATTATTATGACAATGAATGGTGGGTAGCACGTGGTGGAAATTGATGGATGGGTGGTGGACAGCGGAAGAGATAATGATGCAGCGGTGGCGTGACTAATGTGAATAGAACTCGAAACTCTGAACGAACTAGACACTAAGACCAGCAACTCGACACGACGATGCAACTGATAATTCAACTATGCAAGCAATGAAAAGAAAATTGCAAAGGCTCAGACTAGCTTGGACCAAGGATGGATAGATCTAACTCTTTTTTGTGGCTTTTTTCTTGGACAACAGGTAAGAAAATAAATCTAATCTAGGAAAACTGGAAATTCTCACCGAGCAACCTAAAAACTGATACCACTTGATAGAGGCGAGGGTCCCGATCTTTCGATGAGATGATAACTATCGATTTGGTGGAGACGACTTTGACGATCCGACTACAAACGTGCACGACGTTGCGCCTTAGCAACCGCTAAACCAATCTCCTGAGGTTACTGACGATGCTGGAAGCACGGTCAGCCTGACCACGAAGGTCTATTCCTGCAAGCAATC
>NC_041386.1:323579059-323579901 GCF_002162155.2 Triticum dicoccoides | reverse complement strand
CGTCCAAGAACTTCTATCTTCGGAACCTGTCATGATTAGTAGAAACAAGAAACAAAATTCAAGAATAATGTGCCTATGAACTACTAGGGTGTGGTGGTAAAGCGCTCACAGTAAAGCAAATATCAATATCTTACAAGTTCTTACCAAGCAGCAGGTGCTGATAGGCAACCAGCGGTGTCAAATAACTCTGAAGATTGTGTAAAGCGATTGCCAGGGGAACGTACGTATACACGGTGTAGAAATATGTGGAGCTGGGTTGGCTATATATGGTAGCAAAAGATTAGCAATAATCAATTCAGAGATGTGATGTTGAATAAACACTCAACGACGGTACTGTGCTGGTCCTAGGCTAGACCGAACTAGAGACGCGAGCCTAGAACACTAATGAGGTCACGTCGTAGCACAACTAGCATCAATGAAGGATACTAAGTAGCTCTGGACAGCAAGATATACGTGAAGATCACAACGGCAGTAAAGATAATGAGGTGAAACAACAGCCAAGCAGGATATAGCAACAACTTTGTCTCCAACTTTCCTCTGAAAAAGTTTGTGCCGATTTTTTTGTTTTTTTTCTTCTCTCTTTTTTTTCCTCACACTTTTGTTTCTTTCTCTCCTTTTTTTTCTCTGACTTTTTTTTCTCCTTTTTTTCTCATTTTTTTTCTCTCTCTTTTTTCTCCCTCTTTCCAAAACAAACTAGATAAGATGCAGATTGGATCAAGTGAAGATGTGAACGATCTCAACTATTATTATGACAATGAATGGTGGGTAGCACGTGGTGGAAATTGATGGATGGGTGGTGGACAGCGGAAGAGATAATGATGCAGCGGTGGCGTGACTAATGT
>NC_041386.1:323553186-323578128 GCF_002162155.2 Triticum dicoccoides | reverse complement strand
GAATAGTAGTTGTTGTAGTCACCTAATGCATCCTCCTGTATCTGTCTCTCAAAGGTACAAGCACGGACATACATACCAGTAATGCAACGAGGAATATACTGAAATCTTGCCTGAATATCATGGTTCAAACCACCAAAAAATCTATTCATTGTATCATTCTTAGATTCTTCTATGTCACAATGATGCATATAAGATTTGAACTCTTGGTAGTAAGCATGAACAGTGTTGTTGCCTTGTTTAAATTGTTCAAATTTGCGAAGCAATTCACGACGATAATAAGGAGGGAAAAATTGTTGTCTCATTACAGCTTTCAAAATTTTCCAAGTTGTGGGTTGGTTATCAATGTTTTTCTTACAATGTACACTCCACCAAACAGAAGCAAAATCAGTAAATGCTCTAGTGGCTGCTCGCACTCGCTCAAGTTCAGAAAAGTCATGGTGACTAAAAACTTGTTCTACTTCAAGCTCCCAAGCTAGATAAGTAGTAGGATTAAATCTACCCTCAAATGACGGTAAAAAGATAACCTGACCATGTGCTTGTGTGTGTTGTCCCAACTCTCGTGATGGTGAAGATGTGTCCGACGTCCAAGAACTTCTATCTTCGGAACCTGTCATGATTAGTAGAAACAAGAAACAAAATTCAAGAATAATGTGCCTATGAACTACTAGGGTGTGGTGGTAAAGCGCTCACAGTAAAGCAAATATCAATATCTTACAAGTTCTTACCAAGCAGCAGGTGCTGATAGGCAACCAGCGGTGTCAAATAACTCTGAAGATTGTGTAAAGCGATTGCCAGGGGAACGTACGTATACACGGTGTAGAAATATGTGGAGCTGGGTTGGCTATATATGGTAGCAAAAGATTAGCAATAATCAATTCAGAGATGTGATGTTGAATAAACACTCAACGACGGTACTGTGCTGGTCCTAGGCTAGACCGAACTAGAGACGCGAGCCTAGAACACTAATGAGGTCACGTCGTAGCACAACTAGCATCAATGAAGGATACTAAGTAGCTCTGGACAGCAAGATATACGTGAAGATCACAACGGCAGTAAAGATAATGAGGTGAAACAACAGCCAAGCAGGATATAGCAACAACTTTGTCTCCAACTTTCCTCTGAAAAAGTTTGTGCCGATTTTTTTGTTTTTTTTCTTCTCTCTTTTTTTTCCTCACACTTTTGTTTCTTTCTCTCCTTTTTTTTCTCTGACTTTTTTTTCTCCTTTTTTTCTCATTTTTTTTCTCTCTCTTTTTTCTCCCTCTTTCCAAAACAAACTAGATAAGATGCAGATTGGATCAAGTGAAGATGTGAACGATCTCAACTATTATTATGACAATGAATGGTGGGTAGCACGTGGTGGAAATTGATGGATGGGTGGTGGACAGCGGAAGAGATAATGATGCAGCGGTGGCGTGACTAATGTGAATAGAACTCGAAACTCTGAACGAACTAGACACTAAGACCAGCAACTCGACACGACGATGCAACTGATAATTCAACTATGCAAGCAATGAAAAGAAAATTGCAAAGGCTCAGACTAGCTTGGACCAAGGATGGATAGATCTAACTCTTTTTTGTGGCTTTTTTCTTGGACAACAGGTAAGAAAATAAATCTAATCTAGGAAAACTGGAAATTCTCACCGAGCAACCTAAAAACTGATACCACTTGATAGAGGCGAGGGTCCCGATCTTTCGATGAGATGATAACTATCGATTTGGTGGAGACGACTTTGACGATCCGACTACAAACGTGCACGACGTTGCGCCTTAGCAACCGCTAAACCAATCTCCTGAGGTTACTGACGATGCTGGAAGCACGGTCAGCCTGACCACGAAGGTCTATTCCTGCAAGCAATCGAAGAACGAGCAAGAATATGATAAAGCAATCTGAATATCGCAAATATATATGAAGTATTGATAATGGTGGGGATCCGGAAGCGGTCTTGGTCTGGTCGTTGGACACAAACGAAGTACACGAAGTTGCAATGGCTAACTTTTAACTAAACAAACCCAAGGAAAAAGCTACTAGATGGATCTACTTATATAGGAGCAAGGGGTGGCGGCCAAGGAGGTGGGAGGACGTCCCAAGGCAGCCTAAAACTAACCCTAGGTTGTACAAGGCTCATGGGCCCAAGTGGAGGTGATGCAACACCTTTGGGCTTGTAGTTTGACTCGGATTCTGCTGCAACGTCAGATTGTTTCGTCCGTAACTCAACGCTCCGGACGAATTTGAATGTGAATCCAATTGGGTTGGAAAGAGCACGAAATCTAGTTTCCAACAAAAAAAATCACCCAATTCGGAGTCCGTATGAAAAGGTTGTTGGCGTTTTGAGTCAGGTATGTCTGTGCAGTCCGAATCTGAATCCAGAACATGAGAGACTTGGACTCTATCTTCTCTTGGCCCAAAAGTGACGTGAGAGGACTTTTTGAACACAACCTAAACTTCTCCTTTTCCCTTATCTTCATATGTGGATTGTACAAATGTCCCATACACCTGCAATTAGACAAAACACAAAAGTGTGTGAAGTATTTTTTTTCTGGATAACATAAATAGATTATTGAATAGTTTGCATTAGAAATCACCTGACAAATATGCATGTATGCAATATTTTTGGTCGTATCCAAGGTATTCATGTCCTCATCAAGGAATTTAGTAAGCTAGCACGTTATGCCCCAGATGACATCGCTATGGATGCAGCTAAGCAGGAGAAGTTTCTAGAAGGACTAAATGATGAGTTGAGCATGCAGTTGATGGTAGCCACCTTCAACAACTACTAGGAGTTGGTAGATCGTGCTCTTATGATTGAAGGGAAGCAGCAGCAAATTGAGAATCGCAAGAGGAAGTATGGACAAGGAAAGTATAATTCAGGAGCACAGTAGAATCCACGTTTTACCCCTAGACCGGGAGGACATTTTCAGCATACCCATGGAGGAGGTAGCTCGCACAATCACAATGGCACCAAGAATGGTAATGGCAATGGAGGAAGCAACGGCCAGAACCGCACCAACCCATCACCCCCAGCCAAGAAGGACCTAAGCCAAGTCACTTGCTTTAAGTGTTCGAAGACAGGACATTATGCCAATGAATGTCCTGAATTACAAAATGGAAATAGCAATGGAAGTTCTGGGAAGAAGCTGAACCCTTTCAACAGGGGACAGGTGAACCACGTTAGCGTGGAGGAGGTTGAAGCTCAGCCCGATGCAGTAATAGGTAAGTTTTTGGTTAAGTCATTTACTGCACTCGTTCATTTTGATACTGGCGCATCACATTCATACATCTCAAGGGGATTTGTGGATAAGTATAACCTACCAACCCAAGCCCTTAGGTCACCCATGTTAGTAACCTCGCCCGGAGCAGAGTATGTGGCTAGTCTATGGTGTGATCGGTTACCATTAAGGATTGGTAACTATGTTTTTCCCTCAGACCTAATAGTATTGGAATCTCAAGGATTGGATGTGATATTAGGCATGGATTGGTTATCTAAGTATGAAGGGAATATTGAGTGTGCTAGTAAGTCAATTTTGCTTACCACCCCAGAAGGGAGAAGGATCAAGTATGTATCCTGGCATGTGCCAAAGAGGACTCAAGTAAATTGCCTAACAGGAGTTGTGCAGGAGGAAGTACCAGTGGTAAGGGATTTCCCTGATGTATTTCCAGAGGAGTTGCCAGGCATGCCACCGGATAGAGATATTGAGTTTTTGATTGAGCTATTGCCAGGCACAGGGCCAATATCAAAGAGACCATATAGGATGCCAGCAAAGGATTTGGTGGAAATTAAGAAGCAGATTAAGGAGATACTGGATAAGGGATATATTCGCCCAAGTTCTTCGCCTTGGGGATCGCCAGTACTACTAGTGGAGAAGAAGGATGGATCGTTAAGGATGGTTGTTGATTATCGAGGATTGAATGAAGTAACGATCAAGAACAAGTACCCGCTACCAATGATCAACGATCTGTTTGATCGATTTCAAGGAGCTAAGGTATTTTCCAAGATCGATCTGCGATCAGGATACCACCAGTTGAAGATTCGAGAACAGGATATTCCGAAGACAGCTTTTACCACCAGGTATGGGTTGTATGAGTATACCGTTATGTCATTTGGTCTGACTAACGCACCTGCCTATTTTATGAACATGATGAACAAAGTGTTTTTGGAGTTTTTGGATAAGTTCGTCATAGTGTTCAATGATGATATCCTGGTTTATTCGAAGAATGAAGAGGAGCATAAGGAGCATTTGCGTTTGGTACTTGGAAAGCTTAGAGAACATCAATTATATGCGAAGTTCAGCAAATGTGAGTTTTGGTTGAAGGAAGTAGGATTCCTCGGACATGTTATATCTGGAGAAGGTATAGCAGTAGATCCTGCTAAAGTTGAAACCGTGACCAAATGGGAAGCCCCAACAACAGTTGGAGAGATCCGGAGTTTCCTTGGACTCGCAGGATACTACCGGAGATTTATTGAGAATTTCTCAAAGATTGCGAAGCCTATGACTGAGTTGTTGAAGAAGGATACCAAGTTAATATGGACAGAGGAGTGTGAGACTAGTTTCCAGGAGTTGAAGAAATGCTTAGTTACCTCACCAGTATTGATCTTGCCAGACCAGACCAAGGATTATGAAGTGTATTGCGATGCTTCACGTCGAGGACTTGGAGCAGTGCTTATGCAGGAAGGGAGAGTTGTTTCATATGCCTCAAGACAACTGAAGCCTCATGAGTTGAATTATGCTTTGCATGATTTGGAGTTAGCAGCCGTAGTGCAAGCATTGAAGACATGGAGACATTTTCTCATTGGAAATCATTGTGAGGTGTACACGGATCATAAGAGTTTGAAGTAAATTTTCACACAGAAGGAGTTAAATCTCAGACAAAGGAGATGGCTGGAACTTACCAAGGATTATGATATGAAATTGCATTATCACCCCGGAAAGGCTAATGTAGTAGCTGAAGCATTAAGCCGCAAGAGCCATGTCAATACATTAATGACGGGAGGAATACCAAGGGAGTTAGCCAAAAATCTTCGTGAACTATGTTTGGAAATAGTTCCGAGAGGTTATGTAGCAGCAATGGAGATTCAGTCAACCTTGATGGATAAAATCAGGGAAGCTCAGAAAGCTGACAAAGAGATTGCCGCTATAAAGGAGAATCTGAGCAAAGGAAAAGCTAAAGGATTCCGTGAGGATGAGCACGACACCCTATGGTTTGAAGACCGCGTTTATGTGCCCAATGACCCGGAGATCAGGAAGTTGATTTTGCAAGAGGCACATGACTCACCGTATTCAATTCACCCAGGAAATACCAAAATGTATCTGGATTTGAGGGATATTTTCTGCTGGACCGGAATGAAGAAGGATATAGCAGAGTATGTAGCATTTTGTGATGTATGCCAGAGAGTAAAGGCAGAGCATCAGAAGCCAGCAGGATTGTTATAACCATTGCCGATACCCGAATGGAAGTGGGATAAGCTAGGCATGGATTTTATCACGGGATTGCCCAGGACTCGTTCAGGCTATGACTCGATTTGGGTTGTAGTTGATCGATTGACGAAAGTAGCTCATTTCATCCCGGTAAAGACCACTTACACCAGTGCTAAGTTGGCAAAGATATACATGACCAGGATCGTATGTTTGCATGGAGTTCCAAGGAGTATCGTATCAGATAGAGGAACCCAGTTTACCTCAAAGTTCTGGAAGCAGTTGCACGAAACTTTGGGAACCAGGCTAGAATTCAGTACAACTTTTCATCCACAGACAGATGGACAGACCGAGAGAGTCAATCATATTTTGGAGGATATGCTGAGAGCTTGTGCGCTAGATTATGGATCTAGTTGGGACGATAATCTGCCATATGCAGAGTTCTCTTACAACAACAGTTAACAAACTAGTTTAAAGATGGCCCCTTTCGAAGCTTTGTACGGAAGGAGGTGCAGGACACCGTTGTCATGGGACGAAGTTGGAGACCGCCAGTTGTTTGGACCTGACTTGATTAAGGAGTCTGAACAGAAGGTGAAATTGAATCGCGATAGGCTCAAGGTAGCCCAGTCCAGACAGAAGAGTTATGCGGATTCTAAATGCAAGGAGACAGTTTACGAAGTCGGAGACAGAGCTTATCTTCGAGTATCTCCACTTCGGGGAACAAAGTGTTTTGGAGTTAAAGGGAAGTTAGCACCACGATTTGTAGGACCATATCGAGTTTTGGAGCGTATGGGAGAAGTGGCCTACAAGTTGGAATTGCCCGAAGGATTGTCAGGAGTACATGATGTGTTCCACGTTTCTCAGTTAAAGAAATGTCATGCGGAGATGGCTGACATACCATTGAGAGACACAGTGCCATTGGAAACTATTCAGTTGGATAATGATTTGACCTACGAGGAGAAACCAGTTAAGATTCTTGAGTTTGCCAGCCGAGTTACTCGCAGCAAGGTTATTGAGTTTTGCAAAGTTCAGTGGAGCCACCACACGGAGGATGAAGCCACCTGGGAGCGAGAGGAAGATTTTCTCAAAGACCACCCTCACCTATTTTCTAGCCAACCCGAATCTCGAGGGCGAGATTCATCTTAAGGGGGGGTAGGTTTGTAACATCCCAAATTTTCAATTTGAAATGTTATACATTAGAGCATCATGCATATCATATTTTATTTTGCATTTTGGTTGATCCTAGAAATTCTACGCAACTCAATGACCCACGGAGAGAGTTGGGGATTTCGTTATTTTCATATTTGAGTTTTCTCAAATTTTGAGAATAGGATCATTTGATTTTATTTATTTTATCGTCAATTATTTCTATTACAAAAATATGAGAGAGGGAATAAAATGACTTTCCCAAAATAAAGAAATATTGAGGATTTAATAAAATAATCAAATAAGATTTTATTTCAGAGTTTTTCGGTGTTTTATTGGAATTTAGGTAAAATGTGCATTTTTCAAAATTGCATTTAGGGTCCAAATAAATGTTCACCTTGTGCGGCTCGATTTTAGAAGCCCGAGAAAATTTATTTCGGAATTTTTGGAGTCCGTTTAGTATTTATTTTTATTTTTCTTCCGAAAGGAATAATTAAAAAAACGAACCGACTTCGGCCCGTACCCGAGCGGGACACCGCCCGGGGGCAGCCTTTAAATAGTGCCGCCCCGAGCCGCCCCAGCCCATCAGCCCCGCCTCGATCCGCGCGCGCCGCCGGAGCCGCAGCCGCCGCCGCCGACGATCCCCCCGCCCGAGGTTCGTCGTGCCTCGTTTTCCGTGCCGAAAAAATAATTTCGGCGTTCGTCGTTTTTCTTTTTCTCGGATTAAATCCGCGATTTTTCTGATCGTGATTCCTGATCCGATTTTCGTTTTAGTTTAACTTTTCGCTCGTTTATCGGAATCAGGCGATTCAAGCGCCTAGGGATTCGTCTCGAAACCCTCTATCCATTTAACCAACTTAAACAAGATTTTGCTACTGTAAAATTTGCCCTAGATCCAGATTAGTAGAACGAAGTTGTTTTCTTTCATCGTTTGTCTTTGTTGCTTCGTTCGATTTGATTCTTTTTGCCAACCGGAGTTCTTAAGTTGAACCTTCTGGTTAGATCTCTGATTTGAGTTTTACCTGTGCATTAGATGAGTACTTATTGTATGCTTGTTTGTTTGTCTGCGATAGAATACCCGGAGTGCGCCACCTGTTACTTTGAATCGTTAGGTTTCGCGGATCATCAGCAAGGCAAGTAACACTTTGATCATACCTTTTCTACTACCCAGTTTTATTGCATTAGATCAATCCTCACACATTGCATGATTAGGGTCTAACTAAATTGTGGGATGGGAAGTAGATGAGGTAGTACCTATTACCTATTTATTATCAAACCTTTGGGAGTTACTTCTATGTTTGCTTATTATGCCATGCTATGCTAGTAGACGTGGATTGGGTGAGTGAAATCCATGACAGATGTGAGATTGTTAATTAATGGTTTATCTAAGGTGGCAACTTAAACACACATCTGGGTGGATTGAGGCACCTGGGTATTCCAGGACTTGCCTGTTTTCTTTTGGACCGCCACCCAGGCTCAAAGGGATCATGAGACTATTCATACTAGAAACTTCCGTGTGCAGCCACAAGCTATTATGGGCTCTAGCATAGTTGACTAAGTCGTGCGAACTCTTACAGTGGTAGACTAGCAGATGTAGGGGATGTAGGTGGTACGGTCTACCCATCGTAAGGTGCTAGCGCTTCTAAAAGACAATGTCTCGGTCATCCGTCTTCTCAAACACCATGTAGTGCGAGAAACCAAACGGAGGCGATCGAGTCTTGTGGGGAAAAGTGCGCAAACCTCTGCAGAGTGTAATAAACTAATCATGGTCAGCCGTGTCCCCGGTTATGGACATCTTGAGTTACTTGGATTATCATGTGAATCTCAACATGTTACTCTAAATTAATTTTGTTGGGTTATGTTTAATGATGATGCTTAATTGGGATTGAGAATGCTGTTAACCATTCTCAATGTTTAACAACCACCATGATAGTAATTAAATTTTATTCCTTTAAAGTAGGGAAAAATTGGCTTTACGCAAAACTGTAACCATAGAGCTTTCCACCAGCCAAATATGCATATAGTATAGCCATTTCATTCCATTACTCTCTGTGTGTTACATTGCCAGCATATTCCATGTGTTGACCCGTTTTCGGGCTGCAACATTAATGTTGCAGACTTTTCAGACGACGATTAAGGAGTTTTTAGGTCGTGGTTCTATACTCAGTGATGCCATTGGAGTTGATGGACTCACTTATCTTCCAAGCCTTCCGCTGTTTTCGTTACTAGATGGCCTTAAGCCATATTTATTGTAATAAGTTCTCTTTTGAGACACTCGATGTAATAAGTGTGTGATTGCTACTCTGCTATAAATCCTCCGAGTACTGTGTGGTGTCAGCATTACTGATCCAGGGATGACACCGGAGCACAGAGATCAGACTGTTTGAGGTCTGGTCGCTACAGCTGCCCACCCATGATGAACCAGAGCGCACAGAGAAATACTATTCCTTTGGGTCTCTCCATATGTGGCTCACATGCATTAGGAAACTAAAGTAGGAACATTTAGCTGACAAATTAAACCTGTCTCAGTTTTACTAATATCAACGTCATATCAGATTTGAATTTGTACAACTAAGCTTGTTTAGCTTGATGGGTGGAGCAGTGCTATTACGATACGAACCACGTAGGGTGATCATGGTCATTATAAAATGGGGAAACTGTAAGCATGATGAGTATAGTGTTGACTGTGGCAGTGGCATGGCTGATCTAAAGTTGCACACCACCCAAAGGGTACTTAGCATCTGATATTTGCTTTGAAATAAAAACTAAGATTTGGTATGGACAAGAAAGTACAGTCAACAAGTGACAAAGAAATGCAATTCTTGTTGTCTCTCTATATGTTGCGGCATGCCTTTGGAAACTCAAGTGAGACCTTTAGCTAACCAATTAAATGTGTCTGTTAACTAATATCAGTATCATATCACAATCATATTTTATCAACTAAGATTTAGAATAATGAGTGTTGTGTTGTTTAGCTTGAAGGGTGGAGTATTGCTAGTACGACAGAAAGCACCTACGCAGATCATAGTAGGGTAGATAAAGGGAGAAAACGCTAAGCATCAAGAGTGAAATCAGGAAAGTGGAACTAGCTGGACCATATGGGCTTGTATTGACGGTATGATAAGAAAGGCTTTGGCCCCAAAAGGGGCAGCTCTATTCAACTAAAGGCACAATACTGTTAGTATCAGCCTAGACTATCAAAAACGACATAGCTCCCAGCATTTCCCGGATATTATGGCAGACATCTAGAATCGTTGAAAGCATCCATCTGAAGCGACTCAATAGACTTCTTGACTGCAAATTTCCCTACTACACTTCCCGGCAAGGAACATACTATACTACTCCCCCCATTCTTAAATATAAATCTTTTAGAGATTCGAATGTGGACTACACATGGAGCAAAATTAGTGAATGTACTCTAAAACATGTCTATATACATCCATATGTAGTTCTTATTGGAATATCTAAAAAGACTTATGTTTTACCGAAAAGGCTTTCGCCCCGCTTTATAAATAAAGCAACAATGAACAACACCTGTTACAAATGCACGCCACCACAACACACGCATGCACCCAAGGTAGTTTAGGAATGGAGGAAGTAATATACTTATTAAGAAGAATAGAAGAGGAACATGATAACAAAGAGCAAGCATATTTTAGAAAATACAATGTGTGTTGCCCACCCATGATGAACCAGAGCGCATAGAGAAATGCGAATCCCTGGTGTCTCTCTATATGTGGCGCACATGCTTTTCAAAATGAATATAGGAACATTAGTAGACCAATTAAAAATTCTCTGTTTTAGTAATATGAGCATCATATCAGATTCGTACTTCAACAACTAAGCTTTGGAATTATGAGTGGCATGTTGTTTCGCTTGATGGGTTGAGGTCTTGAGGAGAAGTGCTAGCATGACACGAAGCACCGACGATGATGGTAGTGAATATAAAGGGGGTAAACCATAAGCTTTACGAAAATAGTGACCATGCCATGGCGGATCTGAAGGTGCAAACCGGATAAAGGCTACTTCGCAACCAACGTTTACTTTCAACTAGCCAGTATAATTTGGTATGGACAATAAAAGTACAGTAAACAAGTTACGATCTATTTTCCAGTGAGATGAATAACTTAAGCAGATATAAAAGAATACCACCTCTCTTGTGACGCTGTGTAGGCCCCTGCTGATACGTTGAGGGTGCTGCGGGTGCGATGACTTGAGATGGCAGATGGCCGGGTCGGGGGATATGTCCTGTTGCCGTGGACGAGGCGGTCGTAGGAGCGGCAATGGCAAGGTAGACGACGACGTCGATGAAGCGAGAGGACACGATGAAAGGATCCTGGTCCAGTACCATGGATGAGAGATGTCCATCTCTTGGAGTGGACGACGGGGTAGGGGTAGCGGCTCCAGTAAGGTGGAGGATGGGGTGGCGGACGGAGGAGGCTGGCCGGATTGGGGAGGTTGTTTTGGTGCCGGCGGTGTATGAATAGGGAAATGGAGGGGAGGGGGAGGGGATCTCAAACTTTGGGACGCGCTTGTATGAAATGTGGGAAAGTTACGAACTTAGCCCCTGTTTAAAATTTCAGACATCTCGTCGGTTGGGGATAGGACGGTAATCTCGCATCTCCCCAATATTTGCCGATAGCGATTTCGGGCGAGGAGAGATATTTTGCCGCCCATGGTTGGTGCCCACGGTGTATGAACGAGGCTGATAGGTAGGGCGGTTGTGTCACGTCTCAGGGAAGTTACACACATGCCCCTATTTAAAATATTTGCCTACATCAATTTCGGACGAGGAGAGTTTGTTTTGCCGCCCATGTGTATGAATAAGAAAATTGAGGGAGAGAGAGAGGTCTTTCAGACGAGTTTGAATCAAATGTGTGTTTGCTGCCCATGTTTGGCACCCACCGTGTCTGAATGGGGAGATAGGCGGTCGTGTCACTTCTGATGGAAGTTACTAGTCTACCCCTATCGACAATAGGGGAAATCAGGTCGATTAGGATGTGAAGTGTCAAGGGTAGATAGTAATTTCCATCTCGCAAACACTGGCTTCGGGAATCTAACAAATGATAGTGGGTGTTTTGCCACGTCATTCAAATTTTGGGAGAATTAACATTCACGTTTACCCTGGGCCCTGGCAACTAAATTCGAATCCAATTTGTATTCGATTACAAATATGCATACATCATTCTACATTTTTCTGTTTATTTCTTCAAAACCACGACAAAGATTTATTCCACCTTTATATATGAATATGACTTAGAAATGTCGTGATCTTCGAATTCCGTAGGTTGGATACACTTTGAGTCAAACAATTATTTCATCCCATATGATATGCTCACACGAAAAATAGTTCACCTTATGTCAATCATACAAGTACTAAGGATTACGTCGCCTAAAAAATTCAGATCATTTTAACACATGGACAACAAAGGGGTTTTTACAACATAATCCATTCAGAGACATGACACAACATCCAAGTATACTAATCTAATGACAATTTCAACTGGTATCTAAAGAAGAACCAGGATTACCCTGGGCTTCATATAGCCGAAGCAGCAGGACCTCCTCCATCTTCAAATGCAAAATTCTTACTTCCTCCAATTCTTGGGTTGCTTGCATAATGCATGCAACTAATTGCATAATTTCCAGGCTCAAGATCAAGATTACCTCATTCATGGAAGCCACACCATCTCTTTCTGCCTCTAGTAGAGCCTCAAGAACTATACCATCTGTGCTCAGACTGCTCTCCAGCGGTGTTGTCTCTGAACAGCTACCATCTGGTAACATGGATGGCGCACTGCTTCCACAAATAGATTCTGGGGTTGTACATTGTGTCCTAGTGTGAACGACATCCTGAAAGGTTTCCACTAACATGAGTAAGAGATACTTATCGCATGATCCAGGCAATAAGCTTACATGGTACGACATACGAATTATTGCCGAGCATGGCAAGCTATATTTAAATGGTTCAAAGCAGCATCAGCCGAAAACATATTAAACTGGTAAGATGAAAGTAGGGATGTAAGTGGCAAATAAATGGCATCGGCAAGTCCCATCTAGTTAGTTTTTGCTAGCTCGCTAGTTCATTTTCCTCAAAAAACAAAAACTCTTTTGAACTATCATACCATTAGTGGACTTTAATCGGGATTAAACGGGACCCAGTTGACATCCCTAGATGAAAGGCAGTGTACCACCGCTATATTTAAGTTGCCCAGGCATCTAAGCAGTTGAAATAATCTAAGAAAGCACTTAAACAGTGTGGCCTCATATAAACTATGAAGAAAGTCTTGTGATGAAGTTCATAGGAAAAGTTAAGGAGTCAAATGAACTAGGCATGCATCTCTTTATGATAGTACAATAGGCACTGCAGACATATTGGCCAACTCAGGTATAGCCTAACAAGTAACAAACAAGCATTCGAATCAAGCAATAGAGCAAAGCAGACAACTGAACTATTTGTAATTCTTAGGATTACAGGTTGAGGGCACACGCTAAGAGAGCAGCCCACACGCATTACATTTCACATGTACTAAAACACACTGGCTTACCATATGTTGTTGTGAAGCCACGCTGCTATTGCACTGGTACATGTCGGTGCTATACAAACGGTTTTTAACCCTTTCCATGATAGCATTTGGAACCGTCACCAAGTGAGTGTGGGCGATAGGGGGTCCTGCCCACACGACCCAGTAACCGTCGGGGATAGGGAGCCAAGATGCATATACATTAATCCTACTCGTTTGTGCTCGCATTGCCATCGCAGATGATATTCTGTGGTGCTACATTTTATAGAACGTGTATGATAAGCATACAATCACACACAATCGCTTTTCCCAAACCATATGTGATAACTAATTAAGAAGATTAGCTAATCGTCGTACGAGTGTTGGACAGGATTACGAAACGTCGGACCTGTCGACGTCCTAGGAATGGGGGTCCCCAGACTTGCCTGCCTGCGGCCCACGGCATGGCTCCACTAGCGGCCATGTACGGCCCATCTTCATCAGCGAACACTCAAGACCCTCGCGAGGCGGACGAAGCAAGACCTCCTCGGGGGCAGCCTCCCCAGGCTGGCTCGCGAGGGGCAGAGAGATGAGAGATCAAGGCGATGGGCACCTTGCGAGGTCCCTATGACACAAGCCATTAAGACCAAGGCCAGACGGGCGCCAGGCATGTGCCAGCGCGTGCAGTGTACTCGTTTCCTCTTTGGTGCTAAAGAGGCAAGGGCTGGAGAGGAGTCCCGAGGCATCTAGCAAAGGTTTCCATATCGGTGCAACAAGACCAATACCAGCAGGACGGCAGGACGGAGGTCACCATGGAGCCCAGGACGGCATCACCACCAGAACCTTTGGCAGGAGATGACCACCTTTTGTCAGGATAACTTGTACTAGTTGTCTCCCTTAAAGTTTGGCCATTGTTGGATCGCTTCCCGCCTACATTTGGGAAGGGGACCGTGGCCTCTATAAATAGGACTAGCCACCACCGTAGTCAAGGATCGGCTCATCTTGGATTGGATCCACTCCACCAAGGCCAGCCCACCAGCTCGTCGAGCTCAAGGACACCTCTCCTCAGGAGGCTATTCTTCCCTTGTACTTGTTCATCCTCAGCCCAAGAGGCAATCCACCACACCACACTAGAGTAGGGTGTTACACCACATCTGTGGCACGAACCAGTATAAACCCTGTGTCCTTTGTTCTACGAGTTCGATGTGTTGAGCTTTGGGATTGCGGTGAGAGTGTGGGCTAGGGGGAGGAGAGATCTTCGTGCGCACCCCAGAGTTCGAACCTCAAGGGTTTTGCCGGAACCCAAAATCCGACATTTGGCGCGCTAGGTAGGGGTGCGCTGACGCTTTCCTTCCGTTGATCCACGTTCCACCTCTCCACCGCATCCATGGCAGACGCACGTCGAGCCCGCGCCGAGCGCCGGGCCACCCTCGCCGCCCGTGTCACTCAGACGGCCGCTGTCGGCGGGCCTCCCCGTCGTTCCTCCTCACCTGTTGCCAATGCCGCTACCGGCCCGGCAGCAAACGAGCAGCAAGCGTCATCACTGCACCCCTCCGTGCGGCGGGACGGCCGCACCGCCACCCTATCGCTGACTCCGGCCGGCTCATTGTCCCGCGCTCGTCGCACGCCCACCGATGTGCAGGCCGCGTTGCTCATGGCACGTGAGCTCCTGCGTTACCGCCTGGTTGACGACCTCTACAAGGACTGGGTAGACCGCATTGCTAAGCTTGTCAGCACCGCTGGGGGCTCTCCTACACCATCCCTCTCGCTGCCTCGCCCACCTCCAGCCACGGGTGATGTAGCTCACCGAGCGCCTCCGCCGCCTCCGCATCAAGACGGCGCCCTCGCGCCGAGACGCACAGCTCACAGAGCGCCTCTGCTGCTTCCGCGTCAAGACTATGTTCTCGCCCCAAGACGCGCGGTCCGGCGGCGTGATCCGCCACGCCGTGTGCCCGCGCACGAAGAAGGAAGCTTCCAGGAGGTCCCTCGACCGCAAGAAAACGCTCCTGCTCTCCCGGCGCCACCACAACAAGATTGCGTGCCGCCTGTGGCGGCGGTGCACGGACATCAAGGGAAGGCTCCGCCTCTGCAAAGGGCCCCGGTGGCCACAGCGGGCTGGCGCGCCTTCACTCCAGAGCTGCGCACCATCGTTTGGCCAGGAAAGTTCAAGCCGGACCTGCCTCCACGCTACGATGGCACCCCCGACCTCGCGGAGTTCCTGCAGCTCTACGAGCTGAGCATCGAGGCGGCCAACAGCAACGAAAAAGTCATGGAGAACTAGTTTCCCATGGCTCTCAAGGCTAGCGCTCGCTCGTGGCTCCTGAACCTGCCCATGGGATCAATATCCTCCTTGGGTGAGATGCGCGACCGCTTCATCGCCAACTTCCAGGGCACGCGCGACCGCCCTCCGGTCGCGGGTGACCTGCGCCGCATCAAGCAACAACTAGGAGAGACCCTGCAGAAGTACATCCAGCGCTTCAACAACGTTCACCTCAAGATCCCAAGGTGACAGACGAGGCCATCATCTCAGCGTTCTCCGATGGCGTCCATGACGTCAAGATGAAGGAGGAGCTCGCCATCCACGAGGAGTTATGCATGACTCTGGAGCTGTTCAACCTGGCGACCAAGTGCGCAAGAGCTGAGGAAGGGCGTTTGTCCCTCCTCGAGCTCCCTGCTGCCGACCTAAAAGAGAAGAAAGCCAAGGTCAAGGACGTGAAGCGCAAGGGAGTAGCCGTACTCGCGGCGGAGCCGGACACGAAGCACGGCTAGGACCACCCCGAGTCGTCCAAGAGCAGACGTCCGTTCTGCGCCTTCCACAACACACACAGGCACAACACCAACGATTGTCAAGAGCTCCGGGCCATCCGAGATGGACACTTCGGCCGACGCCCCAAGCACAACGACCGGGGCTACGGCCGAGGAGGAGGACGAGGTGAAGGACGCTGGGACGACCGCCGCCCCTGCCAGGAGTGGCGCAACCGGCCTCATGAGGACCACCGGCAGGAGCAGCCTCGTGAGGGCGCCTGGCGCGACCAGCCTCGCGAGGACTGTCCTCAGGGCAATCCTGGCCTCCCTCCACTGCCGCCACCACCAAGAAGGAACAACGACCACCATCAGGATGAGGGGTCGGGGGATTCCAGGAGGCACACACTATTGCTTTCATCTTGGGCAGTGCTCAGGCCCCGGCTTCCCAGCGCATCTTCAAGCAGTTCTCTCGCGAGATGAATGCAGCCTTCCCCAGGCTCAAGGCCACGCACCCGCTCAAGTGGTCCAAGTACGCCAGCACCTTCAGCTCAGTGGACCAGCTCAAATGCGCGGTGACCGCCGGCGTCCTCCCGATGCTCTGTTCACCCGTCATCAGCAACGTCCAAGTCACCAAGACCCTCATCAACGGTGGCGTGGGGCTCAGTGTCCTGTCTGTCGAGATGTTCGACAGCCTTCAAGTGCCCTATTATCAGCTACAGCCTACCAAGCCTTTCTCAGGAGTGACCAACGGCTCCACCACCCCGATAGGGCAAGTTCGTCTCCCTGTCACCTTCGGCCAGCGCGACAACTACCACACCGAGCTCATCGACTTCGACGTCGCCCACATCTGTCTGCCGAACAATGCCATCCTCGGGTACCCAGCATTAGCCAAGTTCATGGCAGTGACCCACCATGGCTACAACATCCTCAAGATGCGAAGAAGCGGCGGAATCATCACATTCCCTGCGAAGAAAGAGATGCGGCGTGCTCCCTCGAACGCGCCTTCCAAGCCGCGACAATTGAACACCCTGATAGCAAGGGCATGCAGTACCCTCTTGAGGCCATCCCCAAGAAGAAGAAGTAGCTACTCCGCACAGGGCCTCAGGGGGCGGTGTTTCTAGTACCGCCGCCTCAGGATCAGCGCCCGCACCTGGGGCGCCTCCCTCTCTCGCATAGGAAGGTGCGTTCGGCACCCTCCGTGGGCGAGGCTCGGGGGCTCTCTTCTGGAGGGCCTCAGACCTGGCCAACATCATGAGGGAGGCGCTCGGGCACCACGTGGAGGCGTGCTTTGCGGCACGTTTCTCTCAAGAGAGCACAAAGCGAGGAGTGCCAGGTGCTCAGGAGTTCGTCACCCAGGTAATCCAGGAGCTTCAAGAAGCAAGGACCATACGCGGTGACCACCGCCCACCACCCGGCACAGCTCCCCATCCTGGTGAGGACGGCGGGCGGCGCGTCTGCGTCGACATTCCAGGGCTCAATAGGGCCACGTCTTAGGAGCGCTTCTGGCCTTCGCATGCTGGCCGGTGCGAGGGCCCACCTCACAGTTGCCTTTGCATGCCGTTTGGCTTGCCGAATGCGGCCGTCACCTATGAGCGGCATCTATGAAGCATCCTGGCAACTCAGGAGGCCAGGCATCACGCGGTCATGGCGGAGATGGAGACGGTCCTCAGGGAACCACCTGAGCGCCTAGGGCCTCCAGAGGCTCAGGGTCATGGCGACTCATGAGGAGCGACTTCTTCAGCGCGCGCCTTCAGCTACCCCAAGACTCCTTCGACAACGGAACCAGGTGACACTTTCCAAAGTTTATTCAGTTGGGAGTGCCCCTCGGGCTGCATTATTCCCAGGTCGCATGGGCCTGTCCCTGCGGCGTGTATCCTTCTGCATTTTTAGCTACCCTACTGGGGGCGCCCCTCGGGCTGCATCATCCCCAAGCCGCTTGGATCCACCCCGGTGGCATGTATCGTCCTTACATCTATCTCAGCTAACATGTCATTGTGCTTAAGTTATTCTATGACTATCACCTGCTTATTTGATACCCCGCCCGCGACCGCCCTCGTTGTCGCGGGAGCCGCGCGCCGGTTGTCTTTCTTTAGAACCCCTCGCATGAGTAGGCTAGGCACGACGTCAGTGCTCGGGTCCGTCCCTGCAGCGTCGATAAACCCAACGACTGAGCTTTGTCTAGCGGGCTGGCCCATTCACGTCACCTCCTGGGGTCGTTGGTGTCCGGCCTCCTCATGTGACCGCCTCAGGAAATTGGTCTAGCGCAGGTTGCCTAACCATCTTGCAGGACCGCTGAAGCTATCAAGAATCAAGACCAGGCGCAACCCGCCTTGAGGTAGGGCCTTGTGAGTCCCGCGCTGGCTCATGGGTGCCCAGACACGCCTCGTCTAGCACTGCCTTTCAAGCCATGTGTAAGGGCGGGGCTGTACACGCCCCGGGGGCTCCACTCAAAGGGAGCCCTCACCCACGCACCAGTGGAAGCACCATGCTCTGTGTTGGTAGTCGACATGGTCGAGGAGCGGCTATGCCCGTGCAAATGCGGAAGCGCTATGCTCCGCCCTGGTGATAAACAACTGAGGGCGGCCCGATGGTCGTACCAACCTCAGGGAGCCACCCGGCTCAGTGTCCAGCCTCACTGCAACACCTTCCCCTCGGGAGAGCCACGCGAGGTGGATGGGCACGGGGGTTGCGCTCGGGCCACGCCCAAGCGTACGCCGCCCTGCCAGGTCCCTCGGACCTGGTCATCATGCGCCCTCCCGAGCGGAGCCAAGGTATGAAGGTCGTTTGGACGTCAAAGGGGACTCCTGAGCATCGCGACTCAGGAGCCTAACTGGCCACGTAGCCCCTCACCCCTTGGTCTCATCCTATTGATCCGGACGACCCAACGGGGGCTGAGGTATGCGCGGGGTCGGGCCTTGCCGACGTAGAACATTAGGCCTACTCCTGCATCTCCTTTTTGTAAGCTATTTGCGCGTCAAGGGGGACTCCTGAGCATCGCGACTCAGGAGCCTAACTAGCCACATAGCCCCTCACCCCTTGGTCTCGTCCTGGTGATCCGGACGACCCAATGGCGGCTGAGGTATGCGCGGGGTCGGGCCCTGCCGACGTAGAACATGAAGCAAATAGGAAGGAAATCACGGAACTCAAACAAATATTACAAGACATACAGTTTGTCGAACACCAAATACAAGTTTAAACACCACCACGAGGCATGGTTCATGTTGCAGAAGCAAAAGCAGGAAAAGGAGCCGCCAGCGAGCCATCTCGTCATCCCTGGACGCCACTGCCGCTTGCAAGAGGCGCCCCTTCGACGGTGATGTTGCCCTCACCTGAGCCGCCTGTTGGAGTTGCAGGTTCAGCAGCACCACCAGTTGAGGGCGCAAGGTCGAAGGCACGGAACTTCTTCAGCAAAGCCTCCACCTGGCCCTTACGGCTTCGGCAGCAGTTGCGTAGCGCTCGTCATCCACAGGCTCCAGCAGCTCATCAAGGTTGGCGTCAGGATCACGAAGATGGAGATAGCTAAAGAGGCGCGTTAGTGCAGCTGATGAAAGCGTGCGGGCTTCCCCCTCCCCCAAGGGGCCAATCCCGTCCACGACATCCTCAAGCGCCGCGACCAGATGAGGAAGCAGCTGGGTGGGGCCCTCATCGGCTATCGCCAGCGGCTCCTCCAAGGCCTTCTCGTAGAGTGCCCACAGTGCCACGCGGGACCTCTCCTCAAGGGACTTGAAGGCCACGCAGTCCTCAGCCAGGGCCTTCGCCTTGACTTCCAGCTCGGCCTTCTCCGCCTTCATCTTCTACCCCAGCTTCCCCAGCCGGCTACGCTCCGCGGCCTGTGCCTTCGCCAGCTGCTCCAGCTCGGCATCGTGACCCCTGACGGCATCCTCTCGGGCCTTCATCTTATCCTCCCCCGCCTTGCGGTCTCGAGCTTCGGTCGCACGCTCATTGCGCACGGTCTCCAGCTCGGCCTACAGCGACCGACAGCGATCATGGGCGGCCTCGGCATCCTTCAGCACCACCTCACGAGCAGCCGTGGCTTGGGCAACGGCCTGCCTATCCTTCTCGGAGGTCGCCGCAGCTTGGCTCAATGCCGATCGGATGGACACATCGGAGCGAAGCTAGCCAGAGATCAGCTCCAGGCGCCCGGCCGCCAGGTGACGGTCATTGCCTTGAAGATCCTCTCGCAGCAGGATCAGCACAGAGAGAGCGTCCTCCAGGACGTCAGGGGAGGCGGAAGGATTCGGGGTCAGCAGTGCAGCGGAAGGAGGAGGAGACAATATCGTCACCATAGCCTGAGAGACTAGGAGCTCCTGAACTTGGGGGACCCCACCAACCGAGCTGGATGTTGGCACCTCCGAAGCCAGCAGGGCTACGGGGGCTGCCTCCTTTGGAGGATGCTCCCCCAAGTCTCGCGAGGACGATCGGGCCGGGGAAGTGCGAGCGCCGTCACTGCCCTTTCCCACAGAGGAGAGTGCGGCCGCCGCAGGCGATTTGGTCCCGAGTAGTACCACCGCTTCCTCCTTCCTCTTCTTCGCAGCGGGCTTCAGCCTGATTGCACGATAGAGAAGCACCAAGAATCAGCAGTAGGAACAAGAACAATACAGGACAAGAATACTTATTGGTCCACCGTTGCGTAGTCTCTCCGCTTCCTAAGCTTGAAACCTGAGAGCCTCGTGGCATGAGGCGCGGGCGCATGGCCTCCAGGCGCTGAAGAGGGGCAACAGATAGGACGGAAGCAGCTCCAGGCAGCGTCAAAATTGGGGCGTCGTCTTGGGAGATCAGCGCCGACCTTCCCCTCGTCGGAACCTCGGCAGGTGGCCTCCTCCGGAGACTGCCCTTGGACCTCGTGGAGACCCCTGCCGCGTGCATCTCCCCCCCTTTCCAGGGGGACCTCGTCATCGTCATCAGGCAGGGTGCGGAGCATGTCGGCCTTGTGCAAAGGGGAAGTCTCCCCCACCCCTTCGCGGGTCGTCTCCGAGTCGCGCTCCTCCTCCTCCTCCTCCTCTGCTTCCTCATCTTCCTCCTCCCGAGACTCGTCGGAAGACACGTCCACCAGGGTCGTCGTCACCGGGACATTCGAGGGCGCAGGCGGCACAAGCCCACGCCCGTTGAAGACAGGCATGGCGGCAGCAGCCTCCGCCCCATTTGAGCGGCAGAACAAGGGAACGAAGGAGTCCGGCGGGTACCCTTGGTTGTCCCCAACCAAGGAGCAGAGGGCTGAGCGCAGCTCCTCATCAAAAAGGGCATTCGGGCGCAGGCAAAGGTCGTCCCCTTCGTCTCCAAGCTTCCACAAGGGGCACGGGAGCGCCTGAAGGGGATCCACACACTGCTTCATGAATTCTTTGACGATCATGGCACTCGTCAGCTTTGCCGCCCTTGAGTCACCAGGCCTCAGGTCGGCGGTCATCCTCTTCAACACCTGCGCCGCCCGGGAGTCGGTGAGCTTCACGTGAAGCCACCCCTCTTGGGACACATGCATCTCCGTCGGGAGCACCAGCAGGGGCTTGGAGCACTTGGCGTCCATCTCCTGAAGCCCTCGGCCTTCGAGATGGCGTTGGTCTTGTTGGCCGCAATGAAGGCAACGCACCCAGAGCGGTGGCCCTCCTTGATGCGGATGAAGAAGAAGTGGTGCAACAGCACCACGGACGGCATCACTCCTAATACACCCCGCAGTACAAGGCGACGATCGACAGGAGGAGGACGGAGTTGGGATGAAGATGAAGAGTGTGGATCTTGTAATGGCTAAAGACGGAGTAGAAGAAGTCAGAGAAGGGGGGAACCAGCTCGGCGACGATGCTGCTCGTTAAGAAGGGGTAGAAGGTGCTGCCTGAGGCCTCTGGTTTGGTAGAGCCAGCCCGGAGCACAGTGGTCCTCTTCTCATCACCTTCCAGCATCATCAGGAGCACGACGGCAAGGTTCTTCTCCGAAACGCTCGGCCGCGTCGAGCGCTGACTCGTACCAAGATGACGAGGGAGCGGCCCGAGCTTTCTAGGGCGCCATTGGCGGCAGGCTTGAAGGAGGATCCGGGTGGATCTAGAGTCTCTGGAAGCACGGAGCGAGAAAGGGGATCTGGAGCAAGGCGATGGAAAGCAATGAAGGAAAATGCAGCCCGCGCCAGCCTTTTGTCAGCCGGGCAGTTGCCGAGGCAACGCGAGGAAGCGGAGACGTCCACGTCCCATCAATCACCACACGTCAACCGAGGCCGTAGGTTGATGGGGCCCACGGCGCTCTGCACTTGCCCCTTGGCTTCGCCTCGAAGCGAGGTCTGAGCTCGCCTTGGGCCCGGGGGCTACTGTCAGCGTCCTGGGACTAGGGGTCCCCAGACTTACTTGCGTGCGGCCCACGACGTGGCTCCACCAGTGGCCCTGTACGGCCCATGTTCAGCAGTGAACACTCAAGACCCTCGCGAGGGGCCAAGCCTCGCGATACGGATGACGCAAGACCTCCTCGGGGGCAGCCTCCCCAGGCTGGCTCATGAGGTGCAGAGAGATCAAGGCGATGGGAACCTCGCAAGGTCCCTGTGACACAAGCCATGACGACCAAGGCCAAGCGGGCGCCAGCGCGTGAAGTATACTCGTTTCCTCTTTGGTGCTAAAGAGGCAAGCGCAGGCGAGGAGTCCTGAGGCATCAGGCAAAGGTTTCCATATCGGTGCAACAAGACCAAGACCAACAGGACGGTAGGAAAGAGGTCACCATGGAGCTCAGGACGGCGTCACCATGAGAACCTTTGGCAGGCGAAGACCACCTTTTGTTAGGACAACTTGTACTAGTTGTCTCCCTTCAAGTTTGGTCATTGTTGGATCCCTTCCCGCCTACATTTTGGAAGAGGACCATGGCCTCTATAAATAGGACTAGCCACCACCGTAGTCAAGGATCGTTTCATCTTGGACTGGATCCACTCCACCAAGGCCATCTCACCAGCTCATCAAGCTCAAGGACACCTCTCCTCAGGAGGCTATTCTTCTCTTGTACTTCTTCATCCTCAGCCCAAGAGGCAATCCACCACACCACACTAGAGTAGGGTGTTACACCACATCTGTGGCCCGAACCAGTATAAACCCTGTGTCCTTTGTTCTACGAGTTCGACATGTTGAGCTTTGAGATTGCGGTGATAGTGTGAGCTAGGAGGAGGAGAGATCTTCGTGCGCACCCCAGAGTTCGAACCTCAAGGGTTTTGCCGGAACCTGAAATCCGACAGGACCATCGTAAGATCGTCGTACATGACATCTATCACACATGCTATTCTGTGGTGCAACGTTTACGATGCATACTTTATCAGAAATAGTTCATGGTTGCGAATCGTGTACGATAAGTCAACTATCACAAAAGTTTAGTTTGCCCACACCGTTTGTGATATTGTCTGACATCGCACACACTTTTCAAACGGCAACTGTGTGCATGCTTGCACATGTTTCCTCTATGTGAACCATGTCGGATTATGGTGTATAACACAAACGTTTGTGTTTTACCAACCGTGTGTGCCGTAATGACCCAGAGACCATAATTTCATTGTAATTTAATTGTTGCTATTTCAAATTGTACCGGATTTGAATTTGAATGTATGCTATAGTTTTATTCATATCCATCAGGTTCAAACAACAAATGCATTATTAGATTCATAGGTACATATGTTCAAGAATTACATAAGAACCAAATAAAGAATGATGAACCACGGTTGTATACTTGTACTATTAAAGACGGTAAATAAAGAGGCGAAATACATTCTGGTTGCTGAATAAGGTGAAGAGGAATGCCCATATTGTGCCCTCCTCCATGCAGAAGGCACGCATGACTTTAGTCCAACCCCTTGTGATGGTCGACCGCTCATCCTTCACGGTCTTCATGAAAACATCTAGATAATCATCGTGTTCTCGTAGAAATACTTTAACCTTTGCATGCCCACCAATCATGTAGTTTGAGAGGTAATCTTAAGTAAACTGCTCTGGGAACCACTTCAAAGGAAACAGATTCAGATATTGTCATCTAACACAACTCGTTATGGGAAGTAAAAAAGAAGGTTGCAGAGTTCTTAGTTACCATCCTACAGTTCATTGTTGTCTTGGATAAAGTGTAAACAAATAGTTTAATTGCCATCTTTTGACCCATTTTACTAACAATCTTTATCAGCTTCCTCACTTGATGCTGGTTCATCGATATCTCATTTCCCCATACACGGAAAGGGTCGAAGCACGGATCTTTACCAATGACATATGTACCTAAAAGCACCAAGTTAATATTAGAAGCTAAACAGCAATTGCATAGTGATGTAGTACAACACTCTTTTATAATATCTTATAACATCCAACATACTCACATATTAGATGAATTAACATCTTATATTATGGGCCGGAAGGAGTTTATTGCATTCTTATAAATTATCAGATGATTAACTACTGTTGTATCCATGGGTTAGAGTTAGTTTGAGCTAGTTAGAGCTCAAATAGCCCTAAATTATATCCAAGCATGAGGGCTAGTTTCAGCTAGTTGCATCTAACCCACCCAAAAAAACTATCCAACCCAAGAGGTGCTAATTGGAGCTAGTTCTCCTAGTGCATTTATTGTTAATCTAACCCTGTCATCCAAACACCTCTTTGGATGGAGTTAGTTCAGGGTTAGTCATGAGCTAGAAACTAACTCTAACCTCTAGCTAAGTTGAGTATCCAAATAGGTTTGCGTTGTTGTTGTTGATGATCATGATCTCGTACCCGAGGGGGAGCCCTACCATTGCCATTATTTGCATGTGGACTACCTGGTGGTTGTGGTGCTGGTGGTTGCACGTAGTTCTGATTTTGATCAACCTCATCCTCGTAATCTTCTGCATAATCATCCTCCTCGTCATCAGCAGCAGGAGCCACAGAAGTATCAATAGCAGCACCAACAGTTTGGCCAGGCGCAAGGGGGACACGACTCCCTCGACGGAGGGCTGTTTCGCGACGTGGAGGTAGTCATCATCATCGTCGTTATTGTTGTTGTTGTTGTTGTTGTTGTTGTTGTTGTTGCTGCTGCTACTATTGTTGTTGTTGTTGTTGTTGTTGTTATTGATGATGATGATGATGATGATGATGATGATGATGATGATGATGATGATAATGTCGTCGTCGTCGTCATCGTTGTTGTTGTTGTTGTTGTTGTTGTTGTT
>NC_041386.1:323551637-323552312 GCF_002162155.2 Triticum dicoccoides | reverse complement strand
GGTTGTTGTTGTTGTTGTTGTTGTTGTTGTTGTTGTTGTTGTTGTTGTTGTTGTTGTTGTTGTTGTTGTTGTTGTTGTTGCTGTTGTTGTTACTGCTGTTGCTGCTGTTGCTGCTGTTGTTGCTGCTGTTGCTGTTGCTGTTGCTGTTGCTGTTGCTGTTGCTGTTTGTAACATCCCAAAATTCCAAATTTTGGAATGTTATAAACAAATCGATAGATTTGATTGATTGCTTGATTGATTGACTGAAAGTGAGTGAATTCGAAACTTTTTGAAAGTTAAATGAGAGGGAATAAAAGGACTTTCCCAAACTTTCATATTGGTTTTCTGATCTTCGTGAATTCAAATTCTTTTCATCACAAAACCCCGGAGAGAAGATGACATGACTTCTTCCATTTATTTAAATGACAAGGGGTGTTGAGAATATTTGAATTTCATTTGGAAATATCCCAATTCTGAAACTTTATGCGACTCAATGATTTTCACGAGAGAAGATAAAATGACTTCTTCAAATTATATGAAATATGAGTTGGGAGTTTCAAAGAATTAAATTCAAAGCCCCTTTGAATTTATTTTCAATTTGGAATAGATCATCATGCATATTTTATTTTCTTGCATTTTGGTCGATCCTAGAAATTTCACGCAACTCAAGGACCCTTGGAGAGAGTTGGAGATTTC
>NC_041386.1:323494210-323547235 GCF_002162155.2 Triticum dicoccoides | reverse complement strand
CTGCTGTTGTTGTTGTTGTTGTTGTTATTGTTGTTGTTGATGATGATGATGATGATGTCGTCGTCGTCGTCGTTGTCGTTGTTGTTGCTGTTGCTGTTGCTGTTGTTGTTGGTGGTGGTGTTGTTGTTGTTGTTGTTGTTGTTGTTGCTGTCGCTATCGATGACTTCGATGTTGTAGCCGGCATCCGTGACATACCCGCATACTCTAGCCCGTTGATTGAGTGCCTGCGGCCGGCAATGGTTGTCAGCTTCCTCGACGACGTTGGGCGAAGACACTGCGATACACCTTTTTTGGGCCAGTCGCTGCTCGAGAGTGGGGGATGGGGATCTGTGGGAAAGGGGGCGTCTGGCAGGCGTCATCTAAGAAACTAGAGGCGGCCTGGGTATGGAGATCAGTGGGTAAGATGCAGAGGCAAACCAGCAGATATTGGCAATGGAGGCCTTGTGGCGGCGATGGTGGGGACCTTGCTAGGGTTTCGAGAGAGGGAGGGTGTGTGTGTGCACGCCCGAGGAGGTTTTGGTGTGTATGTGTGTGTGTGGAGAGGGGGGCTGTGTTTGAGGAAATGACACGGGTACTGAAAATTTTACTACGCGGGAGTCAAATGCGGGAGTGAAATGCTGGGGCTATTGAAAATTTTGATGATGGTGCATCGCACACGGTTCGAAGATAACAACCGTGTGTTATGAAACAGAAAAATCCTCGAGGCGGGCAGATATTTTCGAGGAATGCAGGCGGGATTGGGAACAAGAAACATCACACACGGTCGAAACACAATAACTGTGTGGTATCAAACAGAAAAAAGCTGCAGGCGGGTAGATATTTTTGAGAGAGGAAGCGTTGTGGAGCCCAATGCACTGTGTGGATATGTGCGTAATAGGGGCACCGCCGTGGCACACGGTTAGTTTGAGTGAACCGTGTCTGTTGCATCATCCGACTTGTTTAATGTTCATAAATTTGATGAAAAATGACGTGGGAGAGGGTGAGAACACGAACACGCTTGCATGTGGACAAAATTTATTAATGAAAGGGTGGTTTGATGTTCAAATACCAAATGCAACTTTGGTGTGGCAGTTATATCGCAAAGCACACGGTATTGTTTGCCCCCCTCGTGTCGGCATGAAGGGAATCCTAAGCTATGAATGTATGCCCCTTCAACCGAGGTTAACCTAGCAAAATGTGAAGTAGCTAGCAGCCCCCCTCGTGTCGGCATGAAGGGAATCCTAAGCTATGAATGCATGCCCTCCCCCAAACCGAGGTTCACCTGGCAAAGTGTGAATTAGCAGCCTCCCACACACACACTTTCAGTCGGCGGGCCGGAGAGGCATCTCACCAAGATGGATCATAAAACAGACCAAGAATAATCCACCTTGCTCGTACAACCTCTCTCTTGTTGTTGGTCAAAGTGATGGCCGTCCATGCGACCCCGGAGATGGGCTAGCTCGCCAATAATCACGCAAGTAGCTAGTCCCTAAAGACAACCACTGCATGCGTGTGGCCCAAACATATGTATGGAGAGGTGTGTTTTGAATACTCAATGGAACAGCTTTGATGTGGCACCGTGATTTCGAAATAGAAATCCCCACACTGAGTGAGGGTTAGGTTGACGATGCATATGTATGTTACACCACACTTCAAGCCGACGACGAGGATTCATGCATGCATGCATGCATAGTATATGCTCTCAAACTTAATTAGGTCTGAATCTCACCATGACCTCTACTATACAAACCAAAAGAAGAATTTGCCATTTGTAACCTATCTTGTTGTCGGTCAAGGTGATCATGGATGTCCACACGGGCCCACGAATATATAGGCTTGTTGCCGATAACCACGCGAGGGAGTGTACCATTCGAAGACAACCATTACATGCATATGTATGGAGGTATTGCATGCATGCATGTTTGAATGCCATTTCACAACATTGATGTGGCGCGTGCGTTGAAAATCATACAGTCCCCACACAGAGCGAGATCGGTTCATGACGTTTCGTTGTACTAGCCACTTCGACTGGATGTGAGGGATTCATGCGTACACATGCATGTGTGTGCGCTCAAACTGTATCATGTCATCCCAGAGCATGACCTATATATATACTGTATTACAAGCAAAAAATTAATCCCCTCCTAATTCAAATTAACCTCTCTCGTTGTCAGGTAAAAAGTAGCAATGGACCAACCAGGCCCACGGATGGAAAGCATCGATATCGCTGATAACCGCTTAAGTGGATGCTAGAGGACAACCACATCATCACTTTGCATGTGGACCAAATATATATTGAATACCCCAAATGCACAACTTTGATGTGGCACATGCCTCAAAAACCATAAACCCCCCACACAGAGCGAGGTTCATGAAGCGTACTACATATGATGGTCCTCTCCCCCCACTCTGATGCATACTATATGCTCCTACCGTAATACAACCCAAAAGAACCCTCCTCGATGGTGAAATTGATCAACCTCTCCCGATGTAGGTCAAAGTGATGCATGCATCGACGATGGCCTCATGGGCCCACACATGGAAGCGTCACACATGATTGTCCTAGCTAGGATAACCACCGCCTGCATGAATGCGACCCAAAGAGGTGTTGTGTGATGTTTGAATAGCCAATTTCACAACTTTGATGTGGCACGTGCCTCGAAAACTGAAAAGTCCCGACAGCGAGTGAGGTGTACTTGTCCACGGACGCGTACGTATAGTATATATGCTAGTCCTCTCCCACCTCTTCGACGCGTACTACATATATACTCTCACCATAACACAAACAAAAAGATTCTACCTTGCTAGTCAAATTAACCTCACTGCCAGCTGTTCATCAAAGTGATGGACGACGACCTCAGGGCCCACAGAAAGCATCACACACGAGTAGCGAGTGTCGTGTAGGACAACCATCGACTGCATGTGGCCAAAACATGTATGTATGAAAGGGTTGTGTAATGTTTTAAATAATAAATTCATGACTCTGATGTGGCACCTGCCTAACAAAACGGCCAACCCACACCTTGGGTCACAACTCATAGTGTACTGCGAGCCACCCGCCACCCCCCAGACGAACACACCCACACACACCGCGAATCCACCGAAACTACGATGCATGTTAAATTATCCCGCGGTGAACATATGTTACCAAAGGAGGGACATTTTAATTTTGAAAAAAACAGAGATCATTAAGACGTTTTTTGTACATTGATTGATTGTCTATGGGAATAATGTGCAAAAATCAAATTTAAGCTACATGCACACGTGACAGTGCGCCTAAATGGATTGCAAAAACACATGTGTCCCACTAGGTGCATGTTTACTCCCCGTGCAAGAAATTTCAAACATTGATAATCTTGATTTTTGAATTCTAGTACATCCAAAACTTATTTCAAGTTCATGAAACTTATCGTGTTTTCATATGGACACCAATACAAAGTGGCATTGTACTTTTTTTGCCAAATTTGAGAGCAGTTTTGATGTAATCTTTATCTAATTACAAACGGGAGATTATTAATAATTGGCAACCAATATCCCAAACAGATTATTCATTCGAATCGTGAGCGTTAGACCAACAATTGATACATGCCATGCTTCGGTTAAGCAATAAAGCAACATCATTAATCATCCAAATAGAAAAATAATATACGTGCCGCCATGCGACCCGTGTGCCGTGCGAGCAGGCATGCGTTGACGGGACGCACGCGAGCAGTGCGCTGTGCAGGCAGATCGGGCGGCGTGCATGCAGGTGTGTGAATTGACGAAGGCATGTTCGTTGTGCAGTGTCATCGGGAGGCGTGTGAGTAGCTGTGTGAAATAACGGTAGGCATGCCAGCAGTCCGGTGCGCAAGCTCACTTGGAGTCGAGCCGGCGTTTTAACCGCCGCTCGCCTCTCTCCTACTACTCCATATTAATGGTGTGCCTGAGCGACCGCACCCCCCATCCTCTCCCCACACACACAATCCTCTCTTTCCGCTTGCATCCTCGACGCCGCTCTTAGTCATCAAAGCCGTCAGTCTATGAGGATGCCGCCGAAGCGCCCCATCGGAGGGACCGGCAACGTCGGGGCTGCTGAAGCACCGGAGCACGACGTGGAGATGGAGACAAAGGTTGCCATCACTGCGTGCGAGTTATCGCTGCACCCTGATGTCATCGACGGCGTTGAGCTTCCATAGCCAGAAGAGGAGTTCCACACCGACTCTGGTTACGACTCGGGCAACGACCCCGGCGACGACTCCCACGACCACTCCGATGACGACTCCAACAACGATGGACAACTGGTTAGTCATCTATACCCATTTATGTGTCAAATAGATCCTAGGGCTTCTCTGGTTACTCCTGCCTCCCCCTTTTTGGAATAGAAATCCTATGATTATTTTCTCCCAATCCATGAAATCTGAGTAAGTTTCATTAGATCTGTGTAGTGTATTGATTGTTTGAATGGTACAAGTGATAAGTGATTAATTGTTTCATCTGTGCAAATGATTTCTGCTAGTAATCCAACTAGGGTTAGTGTTCGTGCTAATAATTCCTAGCCAGGACTTGACAATTGATTTTGATTGACCTACATATATGTTTGTGCCATTATTTTCTTCAAGATTGGTCTGTACATAGAGGACCGTGCTTAAAAATTGAACCATAATCTCTGGATATGTATAAAAAATATCCATAAATTCCCAATCCTACTTCACGGCATGTAAACATTGATTTGATGCCAAATTTGTTTTACTATTTGTATAGGTGTTTCTGACGATGTGGACAGTGAGGATGAAGATACCCAGAGGAGGTACAAGAGGCAAATCCCGAGGGAGCTTTATGTGGGAATGCATAACAGGCGTATTAGAACCTAGAACGGCAGCTATTGATGCCCATTTTGCAACAACAAGGTTCATGACGCGTATCTAAGTGTTCTGGTGCATGCAAGAGGATGGGCCGTTGGCTCCTTCAAGCTGAAGTATTCTCGCAGGGTGGCGCACGGCGCGTATGCCGAGTACCTGGAGAAGCTTCAGGATCATGTCGGCAGATGAGATGAGATGTGGGATCGAACTATGTATGCTTGAGTATGCTTAATGACGGTTGAACTATGTACTTATGGTTGAACTATGCTTGTGTATGCTTATTACCTATGTCTGAGTATGTTTAATCTATGTTTACTTATGTCTAAATGTGGGATATGGATGCAATCAGTTCGGTTGATGGAGTCTACCTCCGTCCTGGTTTATTGGTCCCCTTTGTAATTTGTGTTAAAATTTGACCAAAGATTTAACTCACAAACTGTTAGTGCAGGTCAGCAAAAAATATATCCTTGGATGCGTATTTGAACATAGTGTTCAATGATATAATTTTCTGTGATATGCATAAAAACTTCTTAGTTAAATATTTGGTCAAAATTTGGTACAAATTACAAAGGGGGCCAATAAATCAGGACGGAGGTAGTATATCAATCACACACGGTTCCCAAAATTGGAACCGTGTGGAATGAATTTCATTTTGCCTGTTGCATCAATCACACACGGTTGGCTCTAGCAAACCGTTGCCTTCGAAATCCTTTGTGGGACGAAAACCCTCACCACCCAATTCAAAAAATAAAACCCTCATCATCCCAACATCAAAAAAACCCTCACCCCGCCTGCCACCCCTCCGGTCCCCATTCAACCTGCACAAGCTCCTCCGCGTATATGCATGGCACCGCCTATCGCGGCGGTAACCACTTAGCTCGCCGCATGCCACTGCCGCCAGGTTGCCAACAAACCCCATCGCATTTCGCCACTTCTGTTTGCCACCGCCTATCGCCATCGACTTTCTCGACGCTGCTCGCGGTCGACCCAGCTCCGCTCGGTTGGCGAATCTATCGTACTGAGGGTTCTTTGTCATGGACAACAAGGTAACTTATTCAATGAGATATTATCTCATCTCTTATCCAAGTTCATTTGCCTCCTTTAATCACCCGGCCGAAATCACCGTGAATTCATTTTTATTCGAGCTGATTTGAGGGTTTTCTTTCATTCATAGAGTGTACAGTGCGCGGACACATCAGGACTTTGCGCCCTCCGCTAGACATTCCATCTCACTGTACCAGATGACTTTAGGATGCGCGCGGTATGTTCAATCTCACCCTAAATTGGTTGGCATGGCCTACATTCCTGAACATATTCTAAATATTGCTACATTTGGATAAAAGGTGCCACATGCACCATATACGTCAAAGGGGCTTTTCCCCTCTTCTTTCCATATTAGGCAAATTAATGATGTATTGTTCTTTTGATTACTCTCATATTTCCATGACATCATGTTTACCCTATCTGTTTAATTGTAGATTTTTGTCCTTCGATTTCAACTGCTGTACAGTTCTTTCAATTTGGGCCCATATTTGCATGTTATCATATTTTCTTTAGCAATCCTACCATTTTCTGCAGTGCATCCCTTGCTATGCAACATAATCTGTAGTGCACAATCTTTCCCTTTACATAAATCAAGACTGCAGGGATGTCATACTGAACACAAACCATGGATTTACAATAATTGCTACTATAAGACTTGGTGAACATGGTGACTCATATTTTGGCACTGGCCTTTGGAAAGAAATTTCTAAGTTTTATGTACTGAAAGCTGGCACTATAATTGCACTGCACATAAAAGGGCTTGGTCATGAGATATATGCTAATTTCCCCGACGATATCATTCATCCAAACTTTGTTCGAAGTAAGTTTTCTTTCAAGTATCTGCATGTTGACTTACCTAGCAATATCAAATGAATTGTGTAGTATTTAAGCAACCGATTGTTATTCCATTTTCTTACTATATTCATACCTAATAACTTCTAGTTACCAATACACTTTTTTATTGCCCTGTTTTAACTAAATATTGCATGTACTCCCACTTCTATCAGAAAGCACCGCTGACAAGGAGACTCTGGAGGTGGAGAATGGGGCTGCCAACAACCGGAGGCGGGGCAAGCAAGAACCCCAAGCGGCTCCAGTAGGCATAGACTTCATCAGCAGCATCCCCGATGATATGTTGATAGTCATCATCTCCCTCCTCCCAATCAAATATGGGGCGCGGACAACCGTCCTTTCCCGGCGGTGGCGCCCCCTATGGAACTCCACCCCTCTTGATCTCATCGACACCCACAAGCTCTACCATAGCTATCGCAAAAGCTTGGAAGCGTTCTCCAAGATCCTCGGCAATCACCTTGGCCCAACCATAGGCCTTAGAATGGTCAAGTTGCGTTCCAAAGGCAAGGACCAAGCCAAGCTTGACGACTGGTTCTGATCCCCTGCCCTAGATCAGCTCGAGGAGCTCACTTTTGATCATGGGCATATGCGCTCACCGCCAATGTCCGCGCTCCACTTCACGCCCACGCTGCGTGTCGCCAAGTTCAGGAACTGCCACCCCCCTTAGTGACGCGCCTGCTCTTATTCTACCACGACTGAAGCACCTCAAGCTTGTTGCTGTCTGCCTCCCAAACGGTGACATGGAGCGCCTGCTCTATGGTTGTACTGCACTCGAGTACCTTTGTCTTCAGGCAATCAGTGGGTTGAGTAGCTTCCACATCACCTCCATGACTCTCCGGACTATTTATGTGTGTTGCTGGTGCGGCAGGAAGGCATCACAAGATGTGTGCCACGGTATGGTCATTGAGGACACACGTGCACTTGAGAGATTACTTGTAGTTGATCAAGAAGGTCCAACAAGAATCAATGTCATTTCTGCGCCAAAATTGACAGTGGTGGCCTACTCGTCTGACAAATACTCTGAACTTGTTATTGGATCCACACCCGTTCAGGTACAACAACCACCTTCTACCCCCTTCTACAAATTAACATTATTTCTAATTTTGAAGATGTTTGTTCGTCTGTCATCCAGAAAATGATTCCGACAAGCTTGACCCCGAAACTGCGCACAGTGAAGGTCTTGGTACTAGAATCTATCGGCCCAAACCTGGAGCAAGTTGTCAGTTTCGTGAGATGCTTTCCGTGCCTGGAGAAGCTATATATCGAGGTGATGTTCCTTTCCTGTTAAATGTTAACCATAAGGGAGCTCAATTTGTGACACCTTTTTCCAAGTTTACAATGACAATGTACTACGACTTCTGAAGGATTCTTTTGGAGGATTTCAGTACATACATGTCCCCCCCATATTGGTTGCTTGATCCATATGGTTACAATCCATATGCATTTCTCCTTTGGATTAATCTGTACTAGTTTCTTAGGGAACTTTTCATCCACTCCAACCTCTTGTGAAGAAGGTTACATTTTTCTAGAATGTAATCAAATGCCCATGTTAATCATGTCAGATCGAAGATGGCATGTTAGTGCATTTTACAAATCCTGCAAACCAAATAGGCCTATAATAGTGTTCAAAACTGCATGTAGGCACTAACATGTTTTCTTCTTTTGTAGATAAGATTAGGCCTAGTGGTGGATAATGTGATGCAAACTAACAATCACGTCGAAAGCCTAGATCTGCATCTCTCAGAAATTACTTTGAACTCCTACCGAGGGACCTTACCGGAGATTATATTCGCCAGGTTCTTTGTTGTCAGAGCAAGGGTGCTGAAGGTAATGAGGTTTGACCTACATTTATTTCGCAAAAATGAATGGTTTGTTGATCAGCGCCGGTGCCTACGGCAGAATGGATTAGGCTCCAAAAATGCCGAATTTCATTTTGGAACTTCAGATGACAAAGTAATCGGAAGTCATCGTGTCACCCCCATACATGACTTCTCAGTGGTTGACCCCTTTGCAAAAATTATGAGGTTTCGGAACCAGACTTAGAAGTGGTAATATTAGTTTGAACCTCTCTGATATCCATGTTCAGCGGATCAGCGCGAGCGTTTGTAGCTGATGAGCTGAATTTCATTTCTAATATCAGTTTGAGCCATGTAATCTTCGAATTTGAGCCATATAACTCTGGAATTTCAACCTTGTAATATTTTGAGCTTTTGTGTACAATCGTTGAAATGGCATCATATGAGACTCTTATATTGGTAGCACTATTTTGACCTTAATATGCAATGGTCTCAGATTTTATTAACCATTCTCGAATCTGTTTACCTTGTCGGTCTCACAGCACATGATCTATATAGCTAACTCGACTGCGATCTTCGGCATTATTGCACACAGTTGGTTTCTTCAACCGTGTGCCCTGTAGAGCATAGAATTAATGATCATACTCAAGTGTCCATCATCACCCTTCTGTGTAACTTTGACCTCATCACCCACCGGTAAATTTATGACCGAAGTCATTCCACACATTTTGTTTTGACAAAGCTTTTTGCCAATAAACACCCACAATTTGTCCCTCTTCTACCTGATGTGTGGGCAATCTAGCCGTGCGGGAAGCTTGCGTGGTAGCGCGGGAATAGGCTCACCGACGATACATTTGGCGCCTCTTCAAGCCCACGCGTGATCAAACGAAACGCGTGCGGTGCGGTGTTGTCAAGCGTGCACCGGAATCCTGCGCTATGAACGCCGTGACAAAACGTGACGATTATAGGCTGGCCGGAACCCATTTATTATAGCGGCCATTTAACCCTTGTGTATCTTCAACCTTTCGACTGTGCCACACCATTGCAAGAAGCACACCCACCATGACAAATTCTTAGAGGGTATCCTGCGCGGCTCCAATGGCGCTCCAAGCGACTGCAGATGATGAGCAGGAGTTCACCATGCATGCTGTGCTGGACACCCACAGAAGGTTCACGGACCTCTCATTGGTGTACACCAATGACCCGGTCTGGGTGGAGCACTCCATCCACATCATGGAGATGTTGCATGTTGAGGAGAAGTACAAGGTGGTCGGGTTCGACCTTGAGTACACCCGCGCTCGTGCCGGGTCCTGTCCCAAGGTCGCTGTCGTCCAGATGTGTGTACGCCACCATGTCCTCATCTACCACTACTGCCTGGCCACAAGGTCTTGCTAGCGTTTTGCCAGGTTTGTCAACAGCCCCCAGTACATGTTCGCTATGGTGGACATCACCAACGATGTAAAGGCACTCGAGAATTCAGGCATCGCCTGCCAGAATCTTGTCGACGTCCAGGGCCAATACAAGATCTGGGGCAACAAGGAGCATGAGAAGGACTCACTAGTTCACCTCGCCGAGGCCATTATCGACCCCTACTACAGAGACATGAAGGATTCCTGCAACAAGGACAAGTGTGTCTGGCACTCGGCCTGGATGGAGAAACTCGACAAAGCTCACATCATGTACGCAGCCAAGGAGGCGTACATGAGCTACGACATGTACAGGCTGATCGCTGACATGAGGAAGTGCCTCCTTCCCCAAAACGTCCATGGATCCAGCCGGAAGCAGAGCAATGGCAAGCATCATCGCAACAATAAGTAGATGATTAGATCCTCGTTTCTCCTATTTTAGTATGCATGTATTTGCTTACTTTGGTGTGTGGAAATGTTATGTGTGTAGTCACTTGTGTAATTGTATGCTTAATTTGGTTTTGCAATGTTGTCTTTTTAAGTATATATGTTGATACTCTATAGACAGAGCAAATCACATCGCAGACGGACTAAACAATGGAACCCGTCGGTGATGATTTCATCAATCACTGACAATTGTATACTAGCAATCGTTTGCTCACAACACACACGGCTTGTTATCAGGAATCGTCTGTGTTATTGTCGGTCTTCCCACATGTTTCCGATTACAGACCTATTTGCCGCGTATCACACACATCTTGTTAAGTTGAACCGTTTTTGTTCTCTTGTCGCAACACAAACAGTTCATTCGACTGAACTGTATGCCGTATATCGCACACACCTTGATCTTGTTTCCTAACCACAAACAGTTCGTCCGAGTGAACCATATGTTCTATATCGCATACACCTTCATCTGGATGCCCCTCATCCCTCACGCAACTAAATTCTGAAATGTGTTTGATGCATCCGTCATCGCAAACGTTTTGCATATGTTTTGATGGGTTTTTTACACCACCACTTGCGATTATTGCATTACACATAGTTTCATTGAAGGGTCTCTGTTCGTAGTGTCGCGTTAGCAGCATCCTGCAGTAGTGTTGTAATGTTCTTTGAAGATATCGTCAGCATCCCGTGGTTGCAAATCTAGTTGTTTTAGTTTATTCTGCAGCCTCTATTTAGGGAAAATTAATTTTAATCACATGCACTGGATCAAATTGGTCATCAATGGTTAATCTAAACTAATGAAAGAAGGGTGTGTGCTTACACGACAATATATGTGCTTCACTCTATTTTTATGCCTGTTCGAGGTGCCAGCCCCAAAAGAACAAATATTTTGCTTGATGGGGCTGGTAGCTCCATAATTGATAGAAGCATCAAATTAGTCATGCATGTGACGCCCCGAGACCATTGCACCAGGTGTCCTCCAGTTATTCGCTATAGTTGCTTTGTCATTTGCTTGCGTATTGCATTTCTTGTCATGTCATAATGTGCATTGCATCATCATGTTTTCGAAACTTGCATTCGCCAGATTTCTCCCAGTTCCTTCCGTTGTCCGTTCTGAGCCCAGACACCCTTGCACGCGCCTGCGGCATGTCCGAAATATTATTTTATAAGTGGCCAGAAAATGTTCTCGGAATGGGATGAGAGTTGATGTGTGGTCTTATTATAGTGTAGATAGACCGCGTGTCAAGTTTCATCGCATTCGGAGATCGTTTGGTGCCCCAACGGATAACTATAGCGGCAATATAGTCGGTCTAACGTCGGACGTTTTCAATCTCCGGAAACAGTCGTCGGGCCTTTCTCTCTTCTCTTTTCTCAGCCTGAGGCCTTCTGCACAGTTCACTACCTACTGCCAGGCCCAACCTAACCTCTCTCGTCAGCCCGCGGCCCTCCTCCCGTGCGCGTCCGAAATCGGTCCCGGACCCGACCCGGACAGTCATCACCGTTGGATCCGGAACATCCCCAAACATCTACAAAACATCACCGTTGCCTTGTTTGGACTCCCTAACCCATTCATCTCCGACCGTCCAATTTTGACCGGACGATCCAAAATACTCCTTCTCCTTTTCTCTCTTTTCTTTCTATCTTGTTTTCATCTCTGTAATGGAAAGTAGAGAAGAGAGAGATCTTTTTTTTCTTTCTTCTCTTCTTACGTTGAATCCAGCCGGCCCGGTCCCGCAGCCTCCTGCGGCCCATTTGGCCAAGGCCTCCCACAGCCCAGCCACCTAACCCTAGCGCACTCCCATCCCGATCGATACCTCCCCCCTCTCGCTCCCACCAGCGCCGCCAGGGGCCGAGACCCATCTCCCTCGCGCGGCAACCCCCGATCCCATCGCTCCCTCACCCCCTCGCTTCCTTTCCCCGATCCACTGCACGCCGCCTCCCTTCGATTCTCCCCCGCCGGCGACCAAAGCCACCGGAGTGCCGCCAGCCTCGTCCCTCTCCCCTTCGTTCTCCTGCGCCGTCATACGCAGAGGAGCAGGGCCCTCGCGCCGCGTGCCTCGTGCCCCTGCTCCCGGACATCCTCTCCGGTCGCCTCCTCCGCGCCTCCAGCGTGCCGTGGTCTCTTCTACCTCAGCGCCACCCATGGCTGCTGCGCTGGCAAGCCCCGCCGCCGCTCCGGCCGGCGAGTCCAGGCCGCCGAGCTCGCCTTGCCTCGCCTCCTGCATCTCGTGTGCCTCGCTGGGCGCGGGGGGTCCCATGTCCAGCGCCTCCTGCTCGCTCCGCCACGGCCTCCTTGACGTGGTTGAGCCCGACCACGACCCTCTCCACATGCCACCTAGTTATCGTCTCCTCCCTGTGGCATCGCGCGCCCGAAGCCCAGGACCTCCTCCGCTTGCTGTTGCCATTGTTGTCAAGTCAGACGACTACCGTACAAAGATTATCGCCAAGTCCCATCGTTGAAGATTTTGTCAAGTTCCCCTGTTTTCGGCAAACACCACCCCGCAAGCGCCAAGTACCACAACGGTCCTTGAAGAGTTTAGATTCGACAAGTCCGATGGCGCACTTATACAACTACTTTGTCGAGACCGAGACCGGCAAGACCGACGGCGCGGAAACGCCAAGTACCACTCATGTCGGCAAGACCCGCAAGTCGGACCCCGAACGATCGACGTCTCGTGGACCGTGTACAACTACCGTCGCCCCGAAGACGTTGGAGTCATCAAGTACCTCTCCGAACGAACGTGAACACTACCGTCGCAAGAACGGGACTGGAAAGTCCGAAGACCACAAGTACCACGACACCGATGACATGAACGTCTACGGAAACTCGTGCAACGATAAACATGTACCACTACCGCCACCGAGATCGCGAGAACCTCTACCGTCGACCCTAGAGTGTGCGAGAACGACTACTTCCACTACCGCCGTCGCGAGAACGTCTACTTCCTCTACTTTGCACCGAACGAGAACTGTCCCACTTGCACGCTTCGAAGGTATAACCTCGAGACGACGTCCGTGAACGAATGCATGTGGGTTGTCGTAATCCGCCCGTGAACGTTAGTTGTTCCCTCGTTTGACACCGTCGTGGATTCATGGGACACCCGGTATCCGGGAGCGCCCCACCATCATTTTCACGCATCCGCACACTTCTCCTTTGCATCGATACCTCAATTGAGTTACCGGAACCGGAACGTTGTCGTGGCACCGTTTCGTTATCGTTGCCGTGGCACCCTTTTCCTTTCACCACGGTGACAAATGCTTATTAATGCTCTTGTCAACTTTTAATAAAATTGCATAAACTTGAACGTGTCATCCGCATCATGTTAACAACTTTAAGATGGTTAAAATTTGTTGTTGCATTAAAATTGCTAATGCATATGGGGACTTACCGGATTTGTTATTTGTTATATCCAGCCCCATTTAAATTGTTTAGATGATATAGTTTTGTTATGCTTCACCTCTTGCCATGTTAACCAACATTTAATATTGTTGAGTACCCAACCAAGAGTGAACTAAATAAGTCATGTGGTGATTCGTCAATATGCAACTCATAGCATATTGAGCTTCACTTAATTTGTAGTATTTTTTGTGCACTTGACCATGCCATGCTTCATTAAACCAGACATGCATCATACTTGGTTGTGCATCATGCCATGTTTATGTGTTGTTTGTTTACTATGTTGTGTGCTTCTTTCCGGTGTTGCTTCTTCGGGTTGGGTCCGATAACGTCGCGTTTGTGAGGACCCGTTCGACTACGTCCATTTGTCTTCTTCATGGACTCGTTCTTCTTCCGTGCGGGATTTCAGGCAAGATGACCATACCCTCGAAATCACTTCTATCTTTGCTTGCTAGTTGCTCGCTCTATTGCTATGCCTATGCTGCGATACCCACCACTTGCTATATCATGCCTCCCATATTGTTGAACCAAGCCTCTAACCCACCTTGTCCTAGCAAACCGTTGATTGGCTATGTTACCACTTTGCTCAGCCCCTCTTATAGCATTGTTAGTTGCAGGTGAAGATGAAATTTCTTCCTTGTTGGAACATGGAGATGTGGTTCCTTGTTGGGATATCACAATATCTCTTATTTAATTAATGCATCTATATACTTGGTAAAGGGTGGAAGGCTCGGCCTTATGCCTGGTGTTTTGTTCCACTCTTGCCGCCCTACTTTCCGTCATATTAGTGTTATGCTCCCGGATTTTGCGTTCCTTACGCGGTTGGGTTATTATGGGAACCCCTTGACAGTTCGCCTTGAATAAAACTCCTCCAGCAATGCCCAACCTTGGTTTTACCATTTGCCACCTAGCCTCTTCTTTCCCTTGGGTTCTGCAGACTCAAGGGTCATCTTTATTTAAACCCACCTGGGCCAGTGCTCCTCTGAGTGTTGGTCCGGCTGAGTAGACTGCGGGGCCACCTCGGGGCAACTTGGGGGTTGGTTTTACTCGTAGGATGTCTCATCTGAGTGTGCCCCTGAGAACAAGATATGTGCAGCTCCTATCGGGATTTGTCGGCACATTCGGGCGGTGTTGCTGGACTTGTTTTACCATTGTCGAGGATGTCTTGTAACCTGGATGTCGAGCCTGATCGGATTGTCTTGGGAGAAGGAATATCCTTCATTGACCGTGAGAGCTTGTGATGGGCTAAGTTGGGACACCCCTATAGGGATTTGAACTTTCGGAAGCCGTGCCCGTGGTTATGGGCAGATGGGAATTTGTTAATGTCCGGTTGTAGAAAACCTGAAGTTGACCTTAATTAAATACATCAACCGCGTGTGTAACCGTGATGGTCCCTTCTCGACGGAGTTCGGGAAGTGAACACGGTGTTGGAGTTATGCTTGACGTAGGTTGTTCTAGGATCACTTCTTGATCATAGTTTCTCGACCATGCTTTTGCCTTCTCTTCTCGCCCTCTTTTGCGAATATGTTAGCCACCATAAATGCTAGTCGCTTGCTGCAGCTCCACATCATACCCTTTTTACCTTACCTATAAGCTTAAATAATCTTGATCGCGAGGGTGTGAGATTGCTAAGTCCCCGTGAGTCACATATACTTCAAAAACCAGTTTGCAGGTGCCGATGAAATCGTGCAGGTGACGCAACCAAGCTCAAGGAGGAGCTCGATGAAGGTCTTGTCATTTGTGTTGTTTTGTTCTAGTTGATCAGTAGTGGACCCAGTTGGGGTCGATCGGGGATCTGTGTAGCATTTGGGGTAGTCTTCTTTCATTTTGGTTCCGTAGTCGGACCTTGAGTGTATTTGGATGAATGTAATGCTTTATTCATGTAATTATGTGAATTGGCGATTGTAAGCCAACTATGTATCCTTTCCCCTTTTATTTATATTACATGGGTTGTTTGCGAAGATTACCTCACTTGCGACATTGCTTTCAATGCGGTTATGCCTCTAAGTCATGCTTCGACACGTAGGAGATATAGCCGCATCGAGGGCGTTACAAGTTGGCAATCAGAGCCTTCCCCGACTTTAGGAGCCCCCTGCTTGATCGAATCGCTGGCGTTGTTGAGTCTAGAAAAGTGTTTTGAGTCATTTAGGATTATATATATCGGAGAGTTAGGAATTCTTTTTACTCCTCAGTCCCTTCGTCGCTCTGGTGAGGCATCCTGACATAGAGTTTTGACTCTTCTCTCCTCAAATTTCACTAAAAACAATTTAGGATCACGCGGGTATCTTGGAGTCGTTCCGATCGATTTGTGACGAGAACATTGTTCTTGGTGCCTCCTGTCATTTAGGCGTTGTGGCAGTGTCCCGGGGAGTTGAGATCTGAGGTGTTGTCGTCACAATTTTATCGTTGCAGTTCTAGAATACCTGAGTTTAGTTTCGCCGACATCGAAAATCTCTTTTATGCACTTGTTGTGAGATAACCTCGACGCCACCCAGTACTGGGGCGGGAGTTCGGGAGTATTGCCATAACTCGTATAACGGATGCTTTTCGAAGGTTGAGGTAAACGATTTCCGAAGGTTTCTTGGTTATGTGTTGAAGGATGGATACAGCTGGATGTAGGAATTGGTAGTTTGGGTGAGATATTATGCTTCCCCTGTATCCCCAACACCTGGTTGCATAACCGAAAAATTTCGGGAGTTTATAAGTGGGAATTCAAGTAGCTCTTAGGATATCTTTCCGGCAGATGTATGATATGATATTGGGGTTCGACGTCTAGTGGTCCGCCTATCCATGGTTGGTTTTACAGTGGTCTCGTTGTGTCTTAAAGAGTCCTTGGCTATGCCGACTCGGGGACGCTTCGTATGTCATGTGCACTGCCTTGTACATGATGGTGCTGTACGATCGAGCCCGTGTAGGCCCCACCACGAAAACTTCAGACGAAATCTTTATCATATGTTTGTTCCGGCTTATTTTGCAAGCCAATTCTTGTTTTGTTTTGAGTTGTGGTATTCGAGTTGCTTCGAAGTCAAATGTTGATTCCATACCTTTTCTAAGCGGTGTTCTCATGTTCCTATGAGAATACTAATCCTTCTTGATCATCGAGTTTGTCATGTCAATCCTTTTTAACCGGTGTGCTTCTCATCAAGTGGATCTGATCATTGCAACATCCGCAAGATCAAGTATCAGTTCTTCTCAATGGTGTTTGTTTCATCCGTCCCCAAGTTGCCTTTGTTTTCCCGCCCACCCACCTGTTTTCTTCAAGGAATCTGATGTCTTAATCAAGTATCCTTTTATTCTTTTGAAGTCACTCCATTCCTTTTCCGTCAATGTTCTTATCAGGTGATTCTCAAGAAGATACTAACGGAGCTTCAAGTTATCATTATTCGTTCTTTTTCTTCCCCGGTGGAACCAATTCAAACTTTTGGTGTTCATCTTATCCTTTTTCTTCGGGGCAAATACCTTCTTATGCCGGTGCACCTCATAATCATTCCCCGTTTGCTATTCAATTGTTTCGGAGTGCTCAAGATATCTCGAGGCTGTTGTCTCATTCAAGTCTTTTAATTCAACCGATGCAATCTCTCTCTTTAAATCATCTCAACAGTGTTTCTCTTGAGTGGGCCCTAACCCATAGGTCTTTTCCCAGGATCTTACCTGACTCTTCTTATTTTCTCGGAGCTATCCTAAATTCTTTTCAAAGTTTGACGTAAGAATGATTTAACATCAGTCAAATGTCTTTCTCCAAGATCTATCAAATTCCTTTCATCGTTGGTTCAACTTTTCCATTCTTCTTTATCCTAGAGTATCTCAATAATTCTCAGTGGTGGTTCTCGTCATCATTATCAACATTTGAAGACCGAAGAAGAGCTTCTCTGCAATCATATCCGTTCTCTTGAAGAATCATGGTTCTAGCTTTCTGCATCCTTTCATAATTGTTTTCGATTGTCAGAATTCTTTTCACCTATCCGGAGCAATTCAAGATTCTTTCAGTTTGTTTATCCGGAGTCCATAAATTCAGTTTTATTCATTCTCAGCTTCCAGTTATCATTCTCCAATCTTACCGGTGCATCGTTCACGTTTTTCTCTTATCAGCTCATGATCTCTTCATTCTCATGGATCTAAATTCACTCAAGCATCTTCGTTCATTTGCAAATTCTTCCCGGTGTTCCTTTATCTTTATTTCGTTCGTTTTCAATTCTAACGGTGGTTTGTTCAAGAGTTCTCTTATTTATCAATTTATTCGATGTTCCAATCCTACCGGCGGTTCGTTGAAGACATTCTCAAGTTTGCGCTATATCTATCTTAATCCTTTCTACGAGAATAAGTAGTATGCCAAACCCGTTGCTTGTCATCAATTAAATTGGTGAAGGTTAAGCATAATGTAATTCTTATTATTGTTTCATCCATATGATAATCTTTTCTTTCGGAGTTTGTTCACGGTGATTAAATTCTTGGTTTCAAGTGCTCGTCTTTCTTTCCCGGAGTTCCAAGCTCTAATTATCACGGAGATCCATCTAAATCATTACAAGGTTTCACCTTGTGTTTCCGACTTCTCTTTATTTTCGTTATTCTTTTTGTTTACCAGAGTTCTTCTTGAAGGTTCTACATGATGGTTCATCAAGGATTTATATTCCTTCTCGAAGTGTTCATCGAGATTCTTTTCAGAGGAGCTCATGCATTCTACATCTTGCTATCCGGAGTGCAATTCTTTCTATCGTATCATTGGAGGTGGTATTATGTCATTCTTGAAAATTTGAGTTCATGTTTCATGATTCTCATGTTGTCAAGAATGAGGTATTTTATATCCATCAACCTCTTCGTTGGAGTTATCTTGGGTAATATTTTCACCTAAAGCCTTCCCTAAGGATTGTTGCTATTATGGTGCCCATAAATGACTCAAGTTCTTTTATCCTCCCGGTGAAATAGTTTCTCGTCTCCTTGTGGATATCAGTCCAATCTATCGTTTCCGTCAGTGGCAGAATTTCAACTCAGCTCTGAGATGTTTTCCATAAGCCCACAACAAGCTTACTCTTTTCGTTGTTGGTTTCCAACAACTCCGTTCGACCCTTCTCCTAAAGACGTTGTTTTCCTCTTCGTTCTTTTGAATCCATTCTTATAGTCGTTCCGGAGGCATTGCGATGCTGTTCTTTTCACTCATCATCTCGCTTTTGTCAAAGATCTTGTTCTTTTCATGCCTATCCATTTAACCGGAGTGTGGTGCCATTCTACTCAAGTTCTTTTCGCCTTATCAAGCCTTGCATCTCTTTTCAACCGGAGTGTTGTCTGAGATCTTTCTTACCCCTTGTTCCATTCATTCAATAGTTCTGGAGGCAGTATGTTGTGATTTCATCAAGTATCTTCTCATCTTACCAAGATCTTATTCATTTCCTTTTCTTTTCAATCAAAGTGCTGTCCGAATTTGTTCTTCCTTATTCCTCTTTTCTGGAGGAGATTGTCAACTTCGTTCATCTCCGTTGTATTATTTTCTCAGAATGGCTTACCTCGCAAGGTTCTTTGGTTTCACTCGTTTGTCAAAGAAGCAACTTAGTTTTACCTCTTCTCTTTCTCTTTTGTTTTTCCCCGGTGCCATCCTAGATCTCGGGACGAGATCCTCTCGTAGTGGTGGAGTGTTGTGACGCCCCGAGACCATTGCGCCAGGTGTCCTTCAGTTATTTGCTGTTGTTGCTTTGTCATTTGCTTGCGTGTTGCATTTCTTGTCATGTCATCATGTGCATTGCATCATCATGTTTTCGAAACTTGCATTCACCCGGTTTCTACCAGTTCCTTCCGTTGTCCGTTCTGAGCCCAGACACCCTTGCACGCGCCTGCGGCATGTCCGAAATATTATTCTATAAGTGTCCGGAAAATGTTCTCGGAATGGGATGAGAGTTGACGTGTGGTCTTATTATAGTGTAGATAGACCGCCTATCAAGTTTCATTGCATTCGGAGATCGTTTGGTGCCCCAACGGATAACTATAGCGGCAATATAGTAGGTCTAACGTCGGACGTTTTCGGTCTCCGGAAACAGTCGCCGAGCCTTTCTCTTTTCTCTTTTCTCAGCCTGAGGCCTTCCGCACAGTCCACTACCTACTGCCAGGCCCAACCTAACCTCTCTCATCAGCCCGCGGCCCTCCTCCCACGCGCGTCCGAAATCGGTCCCGGACCCGACCCGGACAGTCGTCACCGTTGGATCCGGAACATCCCCAAACATCTATAAAACATCACCGTTGCCTTGTTTGGACTCCCTAACCCATTCATCTCCGACCGATCTCCGACCGTCCAATTTTGATCGGACGATCCAAAATACTCCATCTCCTTTTCTCTCTTTTCTTTCTTTCTTGTTTTCATCTCTGTAATGGAAAGTAGAGAAGAGAGAGATCTTTTTTTCTTTCTTCTCTTCTTACATTGAATCCAGCCAGCCCGGTCCCGCAGCCTCCTGCGGCCCATTTGGCCAAGGCCTCCGACAGCCCAGCCACCTAACCCTAGCGCACTCCCATCCCGATTGATTCCTCCCCCCTCTCGCTCCCGCCAGCGCCGCCAGGGGCCGAGACCCATCTCCCTCGCGCAGCAACCCCCGATCCCATCGCTCCCTCACGCCCTCGCTCCCTTTCCCCGATCCACCGCATGCCGCCTCCCTTCGATTCTCCCCCGCCGGCGACCAAAGCCACCGGAGCGCCGCCAGCCTCGTCCCTCTCCCCTTCGTTCTCCTGCGCCGTCATATGCAGAGGAGCAGGGCCCTCGCGCCGCGTGCCTCGTGCCCCTGCTCCCGGACATCCTCTCCGGTCGCCTCCTCCGCGCCTCTAGCGTGCCATGGCCTCTTCTACCTCAGCGCCACCCATGGCTGCCGCGCTGGCAAGCCCCGCCGCCGCTCCGGCTGGCGAGTCCAGGCCGCCGAGCTCGCCTTGCCTCGCCTCCTGCATCTCGTGTGCCCCACTGGGCGCGGGGGTTCCCATGTCCAGCACCTCCTACTCGCTCCGCCATGGCCTCCTCGACGTGGTTGAGCCTGACCACGACCCTCTCCACATGCCACCTAGTTCTCGTCTCCTCCCTGTGGCATCACGCGCCCGAAGCCCAGGACCTCCTCCGCTTGCTGTTGCCATTGCTGTCAAGTCAGACGACTACCGGACAAAGATTATTGCCAAGTCCCATCGTTGAAGATTTTGTCAAGTTCCCCTGTTTTCGGCAAACACCACCCCGCAAGCGCCAAGTACCACGACGGTCCTTGAAGAGTTAAGATTCGACAAGTCCAATGGCGCACTTGTACAAGTACTTTGTCGAGACCGAGACTGGCAAGACCGACGGCGCGGAAACGCCAAGTACCACTCATGTCGGCAAGACCCGCAAGTCGGACCCCGAACGATCGATGTCTCATGGACCATGTACAACTACCGTCGCCCCGAAGACGTTGGAGTCATCAAGTACCTCTCTGAACAAACATGAATGACTACCGTTGCAAGAACGGGACCGGAAAGTCCGAAGACCACAAGTACCACGACACCGATGACATGAACGTCTACGAAAACTCATGCAACGATAAACATGTACCACTACCGCCGCCGAGATCGCGAGAACCTCTACCGTCGACCCTAGAGCGTGCGAGAACGACTACTTCCACTATCGCCGTCACGAGAACGTCTACTTCCTCTACTTTGCACCGAACGAGAACTGTCCTGCTTGCACGCTTCAAAGGTATAACCTCGAGACGACGTCCGTGAACGAATGCATGTGGGTTGTCGTAATCCGCCCGTGAACGTTAGTTGTTCCCTCGTTTGACACCATCGTCGATTCATGGGACACCCGGTATCCGGGAGCGCCCCACCATCTTTTGCACGTATCCGCACACTTCTCCTTTGCATCGGTACCTCAATCGAGTTACCGGAACCGGAACGTTGCCGTGGCACCGTTTTGTTATCGTTGCCGTGGCACCCTTTTCCTTTCCACCACGGTGACAAATGCTTCTTAATGCTCTTGTCAACTTTTAATAAATTTTCATAAACTTGAACATGTCATCCGCATCATGTTAACAACTTTAAGATGGTTAAAATTTGTTGTTGCATTAAAATTGCTAATGCATATGGGGACTTACCGGATTTGTTATTTGTTATATCCGGCCCCATTTAAATTGTTTAGATGATATAGTTTTGTTATGCTTCACCTCTTGCCATGTTAACCAACATTTAATATTGTTGAGTACCTAACCGAGAGTGAACTAAATTAGTCATGTGGTGATTCGTCAATATGCAACTCATAGCATATTGAGCTTCACTTAATTTGTAGTATTTTTTGTGCACTTGACCATGCCACGCTTCATTAAACCAGACATGCATCATACTTGGTTGTGCATCATGCCATGTTTATGTGTTGTTTGTTTACTATGTTGTGTGCTTCTTTCCGGTGTTGCTTCTTCGGCTTGGGTCCGATAACGTCGCGTTTGTGAGGACCCGTTCGACTACGTCCGTTTGTCTTCTTCATGGACTCGTTCTTCTTTCGTGCGGGATTTCAGGCAAGATGACCATACCCTCGAAATCACTTCTATCTTTGCTTGCTAGTTGCTCGCTCTATTGCTATGCCTATGCTGCGATACCCACCACTTGCTATATCATGCCTCCCATATTGTTGAACCAAGCCTCTAACCCACCTTGTCCTAGCATACCGTTGATTGGCTATGTTACCGCTTTGCTCAGCCCCTCTTATAGCGTTGTTAGTTGCAGGTGAAGATGAAGTTTGTTCCTTGTTGGAACATGGAGATGTGGTTCCTTGTTGGAACATGTTTACTTGCTGGGATATCATAATATCTCTTATTTAATTAATGCATCTACATACTTGGTAAAGGGTGGAAGGCTCGGCCTTATGCCTGGTGTTTTGTTCCACTCTTGCCGCCCTAGTTTCCGTCATATCGGTGTTATGTTCCCGGATTTTGCGTTCCTTACGCGGTTGGGTTATAATGGGAACCCCTTGACAGTTCGACTTGAATAAAACTCCTCCAGCAATGCCCAACCTTGGTTTTACCATTTGCCACCTAGCCTTTTCTTTCCCTTGGGTTCTGCGGACTCAAGGGTCATCTTTATTTAAACCCCCCTGGGCCAGTGCTCCTCTGAGTGTTGGTCCGACCGAGTAGACTGCGGGGCCACCTCGGGGCAACTTGGGGGTTGGTTTTACTCGTAGGATGTCTCATCTGGGTGTGCCCTGAGAACGAGATATGTGCAGCTCCTATCGGGATTTGTCGGCACATTCGGGCGGTGTTGCTAGACTTGTTTTACCATTGTCGAGGATGTCTTGTAACCTGAATGCCGAGCCTGATCGGATTGTCTTGGGAGAAGGAATATCCTTCGTTGATCGTGAGAGCTTGTGATGGGCTAAGTTGGGACACCCCTGCAGGGATTTGAACTTTCGAAAGCCGTGCCCGCGGTTATGGGCAGATGGGAATTTGTTAATGTCCGGTTGTAGAAAACCTGAAGTTGACCTTAACTAAAATACATCAACCGCGTGTGTAACTGTGATGGTCTCTTCTCAGCGGAGTCCGGGAAGTGAACACGGTGTTGGAGTTATGCTTGATGTAGGTTGTTCTAGGATCACTTCTTGATCATAGTTTCTCGACCGTGCTTTTGCCTTCTCTTCTCGCTCTCTTTTGCGAATATGGTAGCCACCATAAATGCTAGTCGCTTGCTGCAGCTGCACATCATACCCTTTTTACCTTACATATAAGCTTAAATAGTCTTGATCGCGAGCGTGTGAGATTGCCGAGTCCCCGTGACTCACAGATACTTCAAAAACCAGTTTGCAGGTGCCGATGAAACCGTGCAGGTGACGCAACCAAGCTCAAGGAGGAGCTCAATGAAGGTCTTGTCCTTTGTGTTGTTTCGTTCTAGTTGATCAGTAGTGGAGCCCAGTTGGGGTCAATCGGGGATCTGTGTAGCATTTGGGGTAGTCTTCTTTCATTTTGGTTCCGTAGTCGGACTTTGAGTGTATTTGGATGAATGTAATGCTTTATTCATGTAATTGTGTGAAGTGGCGATTGTAAGCCAACTATGTATCCTTTCCCCTTTTATTTATATTACATGGGTTGTTTGCGAAGATTACCTCACTTGCGACATTGCTTTCAATGCGGTTATGCCTCTAAGTCGTGCTTCGACACGTAGGAGATATAGCCGCATCGAGGGTGTTACATGCAACTTGGGAAGATCAAGGATGCACAAAAAAGTAATGAACAGAGGCTCGGAGCAGTGATGTAATAGCTAGCATCGGAAAAAATGTAGGGTAAAATGAAGAAAAAGCAGCAGAACCAGAATCTAGTTTGCTGATGCATAATTATGCATAGAGAACATAGAAGCAGTCTGAAGTAACCAACAGGTGGCATCAGAACAACACCATTATCATAAATATAGCATGCGTGAAGTAAAATAGTAGGCAGTGATATACAGGAAGTACAATAATACTTAGGACAAAACAAAATAATTGTAACTATATGTGCACTGGTTTGTAATTTAGCACATGCAACCTACTCACTGCTACACGTATGGCCCTACGGGTGAAAGTAGAATAATGCGTCTCATGAAAAATTGAATGATGCCCTGAAGAAATTTGAAGGTGCAGTGCTTATGCGTAGAAAGTGAACGTAGGCGCCGGTCGTTTGATAATAGTACTTGATTCTCGGTGGCGTATGGGTATTTTTGTCATACTTGAAAGCTAAGGATCGTCGATAGTGCTCATGTTGTGGTTGAGTTTGGGCCAGCTGTCGCCATTGCTGAAGCGGCTCCGGTGCTTCGGTTGCGGCGCTTGTCGACATACAAGAAATCTCATCTGTGGTAAGTGAACAGTTCCACGATAAAGAAGAGAAAAACCAAAGGAGTACAAATCAAAATAACCTGATGAGGCTACGGCGTCAGTAAAGCAGGGCCGGTGGAGTTGAATATGGCGTCCGTGGAGCGGGTCTGGTGTAGTGGACGAACTCGTCGATGAAGAACATCCGGTGCAGCGTAAAATGCTTTCGTTGAGGCAGAGCTGTTGCGGCGGACAAGGGCTTGTATGAAGGGCCAGCAATGCAGGGGGACGAGGTAGAAGGGCCTACAATATGGTGGGCGAGGGCACCGGTGAAGCAGTTCTGGTGCGGTGGACCATGATGGCGGTCAAGGAGATCTGGAGCGGTGGACAAGCCAGTCGTTGAAGCGGCTCCGGTGAATTGGTGAGTTGGCAGTTGGGGGTTCCAAGGTGCGGAAGGTAGATCCCGTGGGGTGTGAGGTCCACCGCTGCAATGGAGGACTAGATTTGGCGTCTTGGCGTGGTTGGGGGAGGAGGCGGGGAGGGGAAGGGGAAGGGCTCTGGGGAAGAATGTGGAGGCCAAAGAGGGGAAAACAATGGAGTTACCAAAGCAACCCTTTTCCGTTCATGTGGCAGGGGTAAAATAGGAATATCGCAGGGCTAAACTTTCAGGCGCGAGATATTTCGATGTGAGCGGGAAGTTTGAAAGATTTTGGCGACTGAAATTAAGTGTTCTGCTCTTATACGGTCGACTATGATATCATGGCCGAAAATTTATTTGTTTTGCACGCAAAAAAGTGCAAGTTTAGAAAATCAATGTCTCTAACTCCAAACTTAGATTGTCCATTCAATTCAAATATGGATATTTGAGCTAGTGGAAGCAAATACCGTCATATGGTCCAATTCAAATGACAGTCCAAATGTGTTTATCCTAAATATGATGAGAAAGACAGAAATGTGGATGTGTATGAATAAAGTGGATGATTATAAGGTTTGAACACGCCTGTATGTGTATATCTCTAGGTTTGATAAATGAATTTGAAATCACGAAATCCCATCTTAAAAAATGTACCTCCGTTTAAATGAATTATAGAAGCTAATAATGGAGTCCAATTCCAAAATTCCAATCTTAGGTTTGTAATTCGGGTACTTCAAAATATAGCACGCATGTTCAAAAGTATTATTATCTCATAGTCCAAACTATGAAACAAATTGATCAACCATGTGTGCACACACTATTGATCAATTACACTAAAGTCTCTCAAATATAGACACCTCACTCTTTATCTAAAGCCACCCACCCCGTCCCCCCACAAGTCGTTCTCTCCCCCGGACACGAACACAGGAGCACATTAAACCCCCTCTCTCTTCTAAATCTGGACATTGATACGTCACCAATGTATCTATAATTTTTGATTGTTCCATGCTATTATATTATCTATCTTGGATGTTCTATATGCATTTATATGCTATTTTATATGATTTTTGGGACTAACCTATTAACCTAGAGCCTAGTGCCAGTTTCTGTTTTCCCCTCGTTTTTGAGTTTCGCAGAAAAGGAATATCAAACGCAGTCCAAATGAGCTGAAAATTTATGGTAATTTTTTATGGACTAGAAGAAGCCCCCGAACTAAAAGAGTTGGGCCAGAAGAGCCACGAGGCCTCCACAAGGGTGGGCGCGCCCTTCGTCCTTGTCATCGCCTCGTGGACCCCCTGACTTGTTCTCGACGCCAAAAATTCCTATAAATACAGAAACCCCTGAAAAGAAACCTAGATCGGGAGTTCCACCACCGCAAGCCTCTATAGCCACCAAAAACCAATCGGGGCCCTATTCCAGCACCCTGCCGAAGGGGGAAATCATCATCGGTGGCCATCTTCATCATCCCGACGCTCTCCATGACGAGGAGGGAGTAGTTCACCCTCGAGGCTGAGGGTATGCACCAGTAGCTATGTGTTTGATCTCTTTCTCTCTCTTTATCATGTTCTTGATTTGGCACGATCTTGATGTACCGTGAGCTTTGCTATTATAGTTGGATCTCATGATGCTTCTCCCCCTCTACCTTCTTGTAATGGATTGAGTTTTCCCTTTGAAGTTATCTTATTGGATTGAGTCTTTAAGGATTTGAGAATACTTGATGTATGTCTTGCATGTGCTTACCTGTGGTGACAATGGGATATTCACGTGATCTACTTGATGTATGTTTTGGTGATCAACTTGCGGGTTTTGTGACCTTGTGAACTTATGCATAGGGGTTGGCACACATTTTCGTCTTGACTCTCTGGTATAAACTTTGGGGGACTCTTTGAAGTTCTTTGTGTTGGTTTGAATAGATTAATCTGAGATTGTGTTATGCATATCGTATAATCAAGCCCGCGGATACTTGTGGTGACAATGGAGTATCTAGGTGTCATTAGGGTTTTGGTTGATGTGTGTCTTAAGGTATTATTTTAGTACAAACTCTAGGGTTGTTTGTGACACTTATAGGAATAGCCCAATAGATCGATGAGAAAGAATAACTTTGAGGTGGTTTTGTACCCAACAATAATCTCTTCGTTTGTTCTCCACTATTAGTGACTTTGGAGTGACTCTTTGTTGCACGTTGAGGGATTGTTATATGATCTAGTTATGTTATTATTGTTGATAGAACTTGCACTAGTGAAAGTATGAACCCTAGGCCTTGTTTCTAAGCATTGCAATACCGTTTTCGCTCACTTTTGTTACTTGCTACCTTGCTGTTTTTATATTTTTATATTACAGAAAACTATATCTACCATCCATATTGCACTTGTATCACCATCTCTTCGCCTAACTAGTGCACCTATATAATTTACTATTGTATTGGGTGTGTTGGGGACACAAGAGACTCTTTTTTATTTGGTTGCAGGGTTGTTTGAGAGAGATCATCTTCATCCTATGCCTCCCATGGATTGATAAACCTTAGGTCATCCACCTGAGGGAAATTTGCTATTGTCGTACAAAACTCTGCACTTCGAACAATTTCTACAAGGATAAAGTTGCGTAGTAGACATCAAGGTCTTTTTTGGTGCCATTGTCGGGGAGGCTAGGTAAGCAATACTCACATCCCGTCAACGGAGCTCTTTTCTAGCGCCGTTGCCGGGGTGGTTAGTGCTTGAAGGTATATCTTTAGATCTTGCAATCGAATCTTTTAGTTTCTTGTTTTATCACTAGTTTAGTCTATAAAAGAAAACTACAAAAATAATGGAATTGAGGTTGCCTCATATGCTTCATCTTTTTAATGCCTTTCGTCAAAATAAGGATTCCGATAATTGTGCTAAAGTGTTAGAAGAAGAATTCATTAAAATGTTTGGAACTAAATCTATGAATGATGAGCATGATTGGAATGTTGTTAGTATGAATTCCTTAAATATCCATGATGCTAATGATAAGCAAAGCCATAAGCTTGGGGATGCTATGTTTGATGAAGTGATATGTTTTGTCCCCCAAGTTTTTATGAGAAAATTTATTATGATGATAGCATGCCTCCTATTTATGATGATTATATTGATGAAAGTTGGTTTGGAAGAGTGTCAACTCTAGTTAATGATCCCACTATTTTGGAGGGTTTTGAATCTTGTAATATTTATGAAAGTGGATATGGAGAGGTCATGGCTTTATTTAGTGATGAATCCACTATTTTGGAAGACGTTTCAATTGATTATGAGAACAAAGTTGCTATCTATGATGATTATTGTGATGCCATGTATGCTATAAAGAATAATGATAACCATTAAACTTGTCATCTTGATCTTCATTTTCAATCTCATGATAGTTATTTTGTTGAATTTGCTCCTCCCACTACTACGAATTGGAAGAATTTTGCTTATGTGGTGAGTAGTAAAATTTCTATGCTTATGTATCATGAAAAGAATGTTTTATGTGATAGTTATATTGTTGAATTAATTCATGATGCTACTGAAAATTATTATGGGGGAGAAATATATGCTTGTAGGAGTTGCAATAATATCAAGTTTCCTCTCTATGTGTTGAAAATCTTGAAGATATGCTTGTGTTGCTTTCCTATGCTAGTTGATTTTTGCTCCCATAAATTGTTTGCTCACAAAATCCCTATGCATAGGAAGTGGGTTATACTGAAATGTGCTTGTCATATGCTTCATGATGCTCCCATTATGTTTCAATTCCTATCTTTTATGTGAGCATCATTGAAACCATCTTGCCTAGCTAAAAATGCATTAAAGAAAAGCGCTTGTTGGGAGACACCCCAACATTTATACCTACTGTTTTTGTGTGTTCGCATGATTATGCTACTGTAGTAATCATTTTTTATAGCTTTTGTTTCAATAAAGTGCCAAGTAAGACCTTTGGGATGGCTTACGGTGATAGTTGATTTGATCTTCCTGAAAAACAGAAACTTTTGCGCTCAGGAAAACAATTCTCATTTTTAACAGAAGCATGCTAATATACTGATTCTTTTAGAGGAAGATTAACAAACAAATTGCTCAGGTTGTCCTAATTTTTCAGAATTGTTGGAGTTACAGAAGTATTCGAGAGTTACAGATTACTACAGACTGTTCTGTTTTTGACAGATTCTGTTTTCGATGCATAATTTGCTTGTTTTCTAGTTTCCATGGCTTATATTGCTTCATATAATTTATAGAAATGATAGGGTACAGTAGGCATCATGTGAGAAAAATTATTAATCTTGTCTTAACAGTACCAAAGTGAGGGATTTGTTTTATTATACTAACGGAGCTAAAGAGTTTTCTGTTGAGTTTTGTGTTGTGAAGTTTTCAAGTTTTGGGTAAAGTTTTGATGGACTACGTGATAAGGAGTGGAAAGAGCCTAAGCTTGGGGCTGCCCAAGGCACCCAAGGTAATATTCAAGGACAACCAAGAGCCTAAGCTTGGGGATGCCCCGGATGGCATCCCCTCTTTCGTCTTCGTTCATCGGTAACCTTACTTGGAGCTATATTTTTATTCACCACATGATATGAGTTTTTCTTGGAATTTCATTTTTCCTTTATTAGGATTTGCTTTCAGTTATTTAGAGTAATGTTTTGCACCTTTTAGTTCAATAAAAAGGTCAAGTATAGCCTTTACCATGCTTATTTCGCAAGTCCGTATGTTGTTTTAAAAACAGAAAGTTTGTTGTTATGTTTTGAATATTTTTGAATAGTTAGAACATGATAAAATCTTGAAATTTTTACAAAATGGGTAACAATTTTTTTTTACAGTGTGGTAATTTTTCAGAATTTTTGGAGTTAGGAAAGTATGATTCCTCTTGCATTCTTTACAGACTGTTCTGTTTAGACAGATTGCTGTTATGATTGCATTGTTTGCATATGTTTGCTTGTTTAATGATTCTATTTGAGGATAGGAGTTTTAAATATGCAGAGGCATTTGGTATGCAATGTCAAATTATAATTTTAGTTATTTTCTACAGTAGAGAATGTTAAGGTTTATGCATGGATTTATACTAACTTATCTCACGAGTTCTTGTTGAGTTTTGTGTGGATGAAGTTCTTAAGAATTAGGGAAACCGTGATATGAGAGGAATTAAGAAGACACAAAATCTCAAGCTTGGGGATTCGCAAGGCATCCCATGTTAATATTATAAGAAGTCTCAAGCATCTAAGCTTGGGGATGCCCCGGTTGTCATCCCACGTTTCTTCTTCAACAACTATTGGTCGGTTTTGGTTGAGCCTAAGTTTTTGCTTCTTCACATGATATGTGCTATCCTCGCAATGTCATTTTGTTTTGTTTTGCTTGCTGTTTGAATAAAGTACTTAAGATCTGAAATTTTATTTATGAGAAGGAGTATTCACATAGTTGCATAAGTATTCGACTACTCATTGATCTTCACTTATATCTTTTGGAGTAGTTTGTCATTTTCTCTAGTACTTCACTTATATATTTTTAGAGCACGGCGGTAGTTTTATTTTGAAGAAATTGTTGAACTCTCATGCTTCACTTATATCATTTTGAGAGTCTCTGAACAACATGGTAATTTGCTTTGGTTATGAATTTAGTCCTAATATGATGGGCATCTAGGAGGGATATAATAAAAACTTTCATATGAAGTGCATTGAATACTATGAGAAGATTGATTCCTTATGATTGTTTTGAGATATAAAGATGGTGATATTAGAGTCATGCTAGTGAGTAATTGTTGATTGTAGAAGTACTTGTGTTAAGGTTTGTGATTCCCGTAGCATGCACGTATGGTGAACCATTATGTGATGAAGTCGGAGCATGATTTATTTATTGACAGTCTTCCTTATGAGTGGCAGTCGGGGATGAGCGATGGTATTTTCCTACCAATCTATCCCCCTAGGAGCATGCGCGTAGTACTTCGTTTCGATAACTAATAGATTTTTGCAATAAGTATGTGAGTTCTTTATGACTAATGTTGAGTCCATGGATTACATGCACTCTCACCCTTCCACCATTGCTAGCCTCTCTAGTACCGTGCAACTTTTGCCGGTACCATACACCCACCATACACCTTCCTCAAAACAGCCACCATACCTACCTATTATGGCATTTCCATAGCCATTCCGAGATATATTGCCTTGCAACTTCCCCCATTTCGTTTATTATGACACGATCCATCATTGTCATATTGCTTTGCATAATCATGTAGTTGACATCGTATTTGTGGCAAAGCCACTGTTCATAATTCTTTCATACATGTCACTCTTGATTCATTGCACATCCCGGTACACTGCCGGAGGCATTCATATAGAGTCATATTTTGTTCTAAGTATCGAGTTGTAAGTAAATAAAAGTGTGATGATCTTAATTATTAGAGCATTGTCCCATGTGAGGAAAGGGTGATGGAGACTATGATTCCCCCACAAGTCGGGATGAGACTTCAAACGAAAAAAAAGAGGCCAAAAAAAGAGAGGGCCCAAAATATTATATATATAAAATGAGAGAAAAGAGAGAAGGGGCAATGGTACTATCATTTTACCACACTTGTGCTCCAAAGTAGCACCATGATCTTCATGATAGAGAGTCTCCTATATTGTCACTTTCATATACTAGCGGGAATTTTTCATTATAGAACTTGGCTTGTATATTCCAATGATGGGCTTCCTCAAATTGCCCTAGGTCTTCGTGAGAAAGCAAGTTGGATGCACACCCACTTAGTTTCTTTTTGAGCTTTCATAAACTTATAGCTCTAGTGCATCCGTTGCATGGCAATCCCTACTCACTCACATTGATATCTATTGATGGGCATCTCCATAGCCCATTGATATGCCTAGTTGACGTGAGACTATCTCCTTCTCTTTGTCTTCTCCACAATCACCTTCTATTCCACCTATAGAGCTATGTCCATGGCTCACGCTCATGTATTGCGTGAAAGTTGAAAATGTTTGAGAACATTAAAAGTATGAAACAATTGATTGGCTTGTCATCTGGGTTGTGCATGATTTGAATATTTTGTTTGATGAAGATGGAGCATAGCCAGACTATATGATTTTGTAGGGATAAACTTTCTTTGGCTATGTTATTTTGAGAAGACATAATTACCTTGTTAGTATGCTTGAAGTATTATTGTTTTTATGTCAACATTAAACTTTTGTTTTGAATCATATGGATCTGAACATTCATGCCACAGTAAAGAAAATTACATGGATAAATATGTTAGGTAGCATTCCACACCAAAAATTCTGTTTTTATCATTTACCTACTCGAGGACGAGCATGAATTAAGCTTGGGGATGCTTGATACATCTCCAACGTATCTATAATTTTTGATTGTTCCATGCTATTATATTATCTATCTTGGATGTTTTATATGCATTTATATGCTATTCTATACGATTTTGGGGACTAACCTATTAACCTAGAGCCCAGTGCTAGTTTTTGTTTTTTCCTTATTTTTGAGTTTCACAGAAAAGGAATATCAAATGGAGTCCAAATGAGCTAAAAATTTACGGTGATTTTTTATGGACCAGAAGAAGCCCCCGAAGCAAAAGAGTTGCTCCAGAAGAGCCACGAGGCCTCCTGATAGAGGCGAAGGTGTCCCGATGTGGGAGTCGACTTTAACAATTCGACTACTAACGTGCGAAGACGTCGCGCCTTAGCAATCGCTAAAGCAACTTCCGAGGGTTATTGACCACGCCGGAGCACGATCAACCTGACCACGAGGCTCTATTTCCTGCGAGCAAATGAAGAACAAGCAAGAAACTGAGATTGCCATCTGGATATTGTGAATAAAATAGGAAAGCTTTATTAATGAAGGTGGGGTTCTGTGATGTCTTGGTCTGTTCGTTGGACACAAACAAAGTACGCGAAGTTGCAGCTATGGTGAACTTTTAATCTAAACAGAACCCAAAGTCTAGACGATGCCCTAAGGGCTGTATATATGGAGGAAGGGGGCGGGATTTCGGGGCCCTTGGAGTAGGGGTCCGAAACCAACCCTAACTTTTGTTTCCCCACACATACAGACTCTAAAAACAGCCTATACTTAAGTATTTTGAAAATACATGGGCCTAGCCCAATAATAAGGTGACGCAGCACCTAGAGTAGCCTCTAGACGACATTTATGAAGTGGCGTCTTGTATATTTCATCCAAGGCTTCATGCACTCCTTATGGTGGCTTCAAAGTCCTGAAATCATCACTTGTAACTCCGTTCTTGATCCCCTTGCGCATGCGATCATCTCCATGCTTGGTCTTGCTCCAGTGTTCATCCCTCTTATCCATGCCACGCCCTTCATTTGTAAGCAAAACAAATGTATCCAATTTAGGCAGCATCATATTCTCAGGAACATTAGAATCATTACCAAGAAACGAAAGTACCTGATAATTTAATTGGCGTGCGCGAGCTCTAGTAATTGGTCCAGTATGTATAGTGGCAAGGGCTGTGGGTGTAACAATGGTATTGATGTCCTCATCAACCTCCCCTTCTTAAAATGAAGTCATCCTCGATGGAAGATCATCTTCCTCACCCAAATAAGGTTTCAAATCTGCAATGTTAAAAGTGGGACTAACCCCAAAATCTACAGGCAATTCAAGTTTATATGCATTATCATTTATTTTCTCTAACACCTTAAAGGGACCATCAGCACGTGACATTAGCTTTGATTTGCACAAATTAGGAAATCTATCCTTACGCAAATGTAACCAAACAAGATCTCCAGGTGCAAACACAACATGTTTTCTACCCTTATCTCCAACAAGTTTATATTGAGCATTCATATGCTCAATGTTTTCCTTAGTTAGCTCATGCATTTTTAAAATCAATTCAACACGTTGTTTAGCATCAAAATTAACCTTCTCCGAAGATGGAAGAGGCAACAAATCAATAGGTGCACTAGGTAGGAAAGCATACACAATTTCAAAAGGGCACGTCTTAGTTGTAGAATGCAATGAACAATTATAAGCAAATTCAATATGAGCCAAGCATTCTTCCCACATTTTCTTATTATTCTTCAAAACAGCCCTAAGCATAGTAGACAATGTTCTATTGACTACTTCAGTTTGTCCATCAGTTTGGGGGTGACAAGTAGTACTAAAAAGCAGTTTAGTCCCCAACTTAGCCCATAAACATCTCCAAAAGTGGCTAAGAAATTTAGTATCACGATCTGAAACAATAGTATTTGGCACACCATGCAAGTGAATAATTTCACGAAAGAACAAATCAGCAACATTAACAGCATCATCGCTTTTATGACATGGTATAAAGTGTGCCATTTTCGAAAATCTATCCACGGCAACAAATATGCTATCCCTCCCCTTCTTTGTTTGAGGTAAACCTAAAACAAAGCCCATAGATATATCCTCCCAAGGAACACTAGGTACAGGCAAAGGCATATATAAACCATGAGGATTGAGTCGTGACTTAGCTTTTTGACATGTAGTGCAGCGAGCAACAAAACGCTCAACATCCCGTCTCATCTTTGGCCAAAAGAAATGTGTAGCAAGTATATCCTCCGTCTTCTTGACGCCAAAGTGTCCCATTAATCCTCCTCCATGCGCCTCCTACAACAACAAAAGACGAACGGAACTAGCTGGAATGCATAGCTTGTTAGCACGAAACACAAATCCATCGTTAAGAACGAACTTGTTCCAAGTTCTCCCTTCCTTACAATTCTATAATACATCTTTAAATTCAGCACCATGCACATATTGATCTTTGATGGTCTCCAAACCAAATATTTTAAAGTCAAGTTGTGAAAGCATAGTATAACGACGAGACAATGCATCAGCAATAACATTTTCTTTACTCTTGTTGTGTTTAATGACATAAGGGAAAGTCTCAATGAATTCAACCCATTTAGCATGTCTACAGTTCAGTTTTGCTTGACTTTTAATGCGTTTCAAATATTCATGATCAAAATGTATAAAAAATTCCTTGGGCCATAAATAATGTTGCCATGTTTCTAAGGTCCGAACAAGAGCATATAATTCTTTATCATAAGTAGAATAGTTCAGACTAGGCCCACTCAATTTTTCAGAAAAGTATGCAACAGTTTTGCCATCTTGTAATAACACACCTCCTAATCCAATTCCACTAGCATCACATTCAAGCTCAAAAGTCTTATTAAAATCAGGAAGTTGGAGTAAAGGAGCATGTGTCAACTTATCTTTCAATACCGTGAAGGCTTCTTCCTGTGTGGTTCCCCAAACAAAAGGCACATCCTTCTTTGTAAGCTCGTTGAGAGGTGCAGCAATGGTGCTGAAATCTCTCACAAAACGACTATAGAAACCAGCGAGGCCAAGGAAACTCCTCACTTGTGTGGCCGTTTTGGGCTGCGGCCAACTCTCAATAGCTTCAATCTTGGCTTTATCAACTTCAATTCCTTGTGGAGTAAAAATAACATAGCCAAGAAAAGATACTCAATCGGTGCAAAAGGTGCACTTTCCAAGGTTACCAAACAAACGTGCATCACGTAGAGCAATAAAAACAACACGTGAATGTTCCAAATGTTCCTCCATAGATTTATTATAAATCAGTATATCATCAAAATAGACTACCACAAATCGTCCAATGAAAGAACGTAAAACTTCATTCATTAACCTCATGAAAGTACTAGGTGCATTAGTTAACCCAAAAGGCATGACTAACCACTCATATAATCCAGACTTAGTTTTAAATGATGTTTTCCATTCATCGCCCAATTTCATACGAATTTGATGGTATCCACTATGCCAATCAACTTTGGAGAATATTGTAGAGCCACTCAATTCATGCAGCATGTCGTCTAGCCTAGGAATAGGATGATGATAATGAATAGTAATATTATTAATGCCTCTACAATAAACACACATACGCGATGTGCCATCCTATTTCGGCACTAAAATGATAGGAACATCACAAGGACTAAGGGATTCGCGTATATAACCTTTGTCGAGCAGCTCCTGTACTTGACGCACAATCTCCTTCGTCTCCTCTGGATTGGTACGGTATGGCGCACGGTTGGGTAATGATGCACCGGGAATTAAGTCAATTTGATGCTCAATCCCTCGAATAGGTGGTAATCCCAGTGGCACGTCTTGTGGAGAGATGTCAGCGAACTCCTGCAAAATGTTAGTGACAGCAGGAGGCAAAGAGAAAGGCATGTCCTCTAATGAAAATAATGCCTCTTTGCACACAAAAGCATAGCAAACAGATTTGCTAAAATCTAGATCATCAATATCAGATTTAGTGGCAAGTAAACATGCACGTTTCAATTTAATTTCAGAAGCAACACTAGATGGTTTATTATTAGGCTTCATTTTTTGCTCAAATTCTTTTGCCACAATCTGATTTTCACTCTTATTTTGCTCCTGTTTTGCTTTATTCGCTCTATTAATAACATCTTTCAAAATGGAATTAGGAGTCATAGGAAGCAAAGTAATATTTTTATCTTTATGAACAAGAGTATACTGATTGTTTCTACCATGGTGTACAGAATTTTTATCAAATTGCCATGGTCTACCAAGTAATAAGGAACATGCTTGCATGGGTGCCACATCACAATCAACATAATCAACATATGTAGAGACACTAAAATGCACACGAACAGTACGTGTTACCTTAACCTTGCCGCTGTTGTTGAACCATTGGATGTAGTAAGGATGTGGATGTGGTCTTGTGGTGAGAGATAGGTTCTCCACCATCTCCATGCTAGCCAAGTTGTTGCAGCTCCCTCCATCTATGATGACGTGAACAGAACGTTCCTTCACAACTCCCATTATATGGAAAAAATTATGCCTCTGATTTTGCTCAGTTTGTGTAACCTGCACACTCAGAACATGTTGAGCAACTAAACATTCATACGTGTCAGCGTCTTCATGAGCCATGTATTGCGTCTCATGATCAGAATCATCAACACCGTGTTCATCACGTGTAATAAGAGCCAAAGTCTCCTCATCATAGTCGCTAGCAGACTCATACCCACCATCCTCAGTAGCAATCATCACATGCTGAGATGTGCATTCTCTCGCAAAATGTCCTCTTCCCTTACAACGAAGACAAATAATATCACTTGTGTGCCCTATTGATGCCACGGAAGAAGAAGAGCTCTGCGCAAGCCCGACAGGTGTGCTCTTGGCAGATAGTGGTGGTTGTGCCTGCCTTGTATCACGGCTGGAGGTGGCACCTGATGGAGGTGCTGGTGTAGTGGAAGTAGAGGATGCACGTGGTGTCCATGATGAAGATCGACCTGTAGAAAAGTTATTTCGCGACAATGCGTGTCGATCCTGCACTTCACGTTCAGCTTTACAAGCAAGATGGAATAAACAAATTATATTATTATACTCCTTATACTCTAGAATGGTCTGAATCTCTCTATTTAATCCACCCATAAAACTTGCAAGCATAGCTTCATTCTCCTCAACAATACCACATCTAATCATGCCAGTTTGTAATTCCTGATAATATTCTTCTACATGTTTTTTTCCTTGTCTTAAACGTTGCAATTTTTTGAATTAATTCACGTTGATAATATGGTGGAACCCAACGAGTACGCATAGCAGTTTTCAAAGCAGCCCAAGTAGAGGGAATAGGATATAATCTACAATGTTTAGACCACCAAACAGATGCAAAGCTAGTGAAAGCACACAAAACGATAGGAACACGTCTCTCCTCGGGAGATTGTAAACATGTAAATCATTGTCCAGTTTCTAACTCCCAAGTAAGATATATATCTGGAACATATCTACCCTCAAATAGTGGAATATTCAATTTAAGTTTAGGGAGATGGTCATGATCTCGTACCTGAGGGGGAGCCCTACCATTGCCATTATTTGCATGTGGACAACCTGGTGGTTGTGGTGTTGGTGGTTGCACATTGTTCTGATTTTGATCAACCTCATCCTCGTAATCTCCCGCATAATCCTCCTCCTCCGCATCAGCAGCAGTATCCATAGAAGTATCAACAACAGCACCAACAGTTTGGCCAGGCGCAAGAGGGACACGGCTCGCTCGGCGGAGGGTTGTTTCGCGATGTGGAGGTAGTCGTCGTTGTTGTTGTAGAGGTGCGTTAGGTGCAGCCAGTGGTGGTGGTGGAAGACGCGCGATGTAACGCCCCGGTGTAATGATGCTATAGTAATCCCTGGGGTTAATATAATCCTTTTGCTAAACAAGTGTTTGTTCATCATTGTTCTTATCTTTTTCAAATTCCAGTTGAACTCAAATTCAAATTCTGAGTGAAATTCAAAATTGGTCAAACATGAAAACTAAAATGTTCATCATGTGCCAAATAATCCACAAGTAATATTGGTGGTGAACCAACATTATTTGCAAAGAGTTTGAGTGGTCTAAACTACTTAAAACAGTGACCTAAGAAATAAATTAAATGCCTTTTTAATTTATAAAAATGGCAAACTATTTCTAAAGCCTCACAATCTTTTTTGGCAGTGCCCAATCATTATTTGAAATTGTTTTGGCCAGTGGCATAATTTTGCAAAGTCAATAGTGGCTAAAAGCAGAGGCAAAAGTTGCTGGAAAAAGAAAAAAAAGGGAAAGCAAAAAAAAGGGGAAAGGGGCCAGAGCCCCTGGCCTCCCAGTGGGCTTCGGCCCACCCGAGCCAACTGGCCCAGGCTAGGCCGGCCCACTCCCCCCCTGTCGGCTTCCCCCTCCTCCACTTTGCGAGCGACCGCGCGTGCACGTCGCCGCCGAACCACCTCGCCGGCCACGCCGCTACAAGCGTCGCGGGGAGGATAAGGGCAGCCCGACGCCTCGGGCTCCCTCCCCACTCACCCACTTGCCCCCTCTTCCCCAGATCCAGCTCTCTCCTCTCCCTCTCCTTCGTTCTGGAGAGGAGACCGACGCGGTCGCCGCCGTTCTCCGTCGTCCTCGCGGCCACCAAGACCCGTTCGCCTCGCCGACCTGTCCAACCGCTCCGCCTCCCTCGGCTACGCCTCCCCGACGAGCTGCAAGACGCTGGGCGCCCCAGAACGCTCCCCCGGCCTCGTCTTCCACTTCGGATCACAGGAGCTCGCCGGCATCGATCCACTGCACTGCAGCTCCTAAACCTCCGAGGGCCACCGTGTGTGCCGCCCGGTGAGCTCCTCCCTTCCTCCTTTCCTCTCCTCGCGCCGTGCCTTTCGCCGTAGCCAGCTCGCCCGCAAGCCGAGCTCCGCCGTCCGCCATTGCCGTCATAGGGCTCGCCATCGAGCTCCTCCGCTCGAGCTAGTAGCTCCGACGAGCTCCTGGAGCGCCGTAGACCCCGCCTAGTTGGTTAGTTTGGCCGCTCGCGCGCTCTAACGCTGAACCCGCTCGCGCCTGTACTCCGGCGCCGTTTCTACTCGTTGCCGGCGCCGTTCCGGTCGTTCCTGGCCCCGGCCGTCGCCTCCATCTTGCGTGTGACGTCGAACCGCGTCAGACGCACCTAGCTACGACCCCGGAAACCCCCTGTGCGCGAAACCCGACCCCCTCTCCCGACGTGCGCCGCCGCGGGAGGCTCGCCGGAGTACTTCCGGCGCCAACACCGGTGAGGCTGACCTGGTGCTGACGTATGGGGCCCGCTGAGCCACTGACGGGTGGGCCCAGTTGACTCGTTGACTGAGTCAACCCACTGACATGTGGGGCCGACTCAATAAAATGTTTTAGATAAATAGAAAATGTGTTAATTAAATTGACTAATTAATCTATTCACCAATTAGACACTGACAGTGGGCCCCACTTGATAATTAGTATTAGATTAGTCCAATTAACACTGTTTAATTAGTCCAGTCACTGACCAGTGGGTCCCACTGGACCCACAGGTCAGGTTTGACCCCAGTCAACCGTCCTGTTGATTGCTCACATCACCTCTACATCATGCTGACGTCATATTCCATTTCTGTTAATATAAATAAATCCAGAAAATTGTTCAAACTTTGAAAATTAATAGAAAATAAACCGTAACTCGGATGAAAATGTTTTCTATATGAAAGTTGCTCAGAAAAATTCAACGAATCCGAATACGCGGTCCGTTCATCTGTCACATGCCTCTAACTATCTGAACATGGAACTTTTCCCCTCCGGTCATCTGTCTGACACAGGTCCGGAACCGGGAAAACATTCCCGGTTGAATTCCCCCTTCACCTTTATCGTGTAGCCATACGTTAGGTCACTCCTGGCACAACATATTGCCACGTTATGCTTTGTGATGCTATGTTTGCTTTATATTTACTGTTTCTTCCCCCTCTTCTCTCCGGTAGACCCCGAGACCGATGCCGCCCCTGTGATCGACTATGTCGACGACGACCCCCTCCTTGCCAGAGCAACCAGGCAAGCCCCCCTTTGATCATCCCGATATCGCCCATTCCATTCTCTCATGCTTGCATTAGATTTTGTTATTGTTATTGTTTGCTCCTATTCTGATGCATAGCCTGCTTTTGTAACCTGCTTATTGTTACTGTACCGACTTATCCTAAACTGCTTAGTATAGGTTGGTTAGTGATCCATCAGTGACCCCCACCTTGTCCTTTTTGCCCCTGCTTCATCATTGAAGACCCGATCAACGGGATCGAAGACCAGGACCCGACACCTCACGTCACATCACGTCCCTTCGTTGCTCGACTCTGCAGTGTTACTATTGAGTGCCGAGGGTGAGACCTCTACAGCACTTCTGATGTTAACCTGTAGTGTAGCTATTCAGTCGTGGTCATCGAGGGTGATTTCCTCCTTAACCACTTCCGATACGGCTCTGTCGAGCAACCCCTCAAGTGTGAACCTCGAGGGTGATTCCTCTACGTTCACCTTGATGATTACATTGAGTGGAACCCCCGGGGGTGATTCCTTGGGTTTTCCCCTTGATGTTTAAACACACAGTTACTATGGTTACTATGACTTTACACTGAGCCATGTTACTAAAGACGGTCGACCCTGAGGGGTGCCCGCGCGAGCATAATTGTGAGTGATGTGGAGTCGGGTTGACCTGGAAGGTGCCCGAGAGATAATTACGAGGCGTGGCCGGGCATTCTTAGCCCTTGCCGCAAGTCCTCGAGACGGGGCAACGAGGTCACATCTTTCGTGAGTCTCTGCTTGTTACCGCGCGTTCCTAATCCACTACGATTTGGATATTTGATCCGAGGGGCCTCTGGCCTGATAGCACTAACCATCACGTGGGCATAGTATGGGCGTTCTGCGTCGTGTACATCAGCCGAAGCTTAATAGACGTCAGCGACGGAGCGGCGCGCGCCGGGTTGGACTGGTAAGCTCCTGCCTTTTTAGGGAGGTAGCTAGGTCTGCTCACCGGCCGCCCACGCAACGTGCAGGAGTTCCCGGGGCGATGGCCCATGACCCCTGGGGGCATAGGTTTAGTCTGGCGTGCTTGACCTCTCTTTTAAGCCTAGGTCGGGTTGCAGCGTATTGTTTGGCCGAGGCCAGGCATGACCCAGGAAAGTGTGTCCGACCGGAGTTAATCGAGCATGGTGGGTAAGTTGGTGCACCCCTGCAGGGAAGAACTAAACTATGCATAGCCTGTCCTACGGTAACGGACACTTGGAGTTGTATCCCGATCGATACAACTAGAACTGGATACTTGTGATGAGAACTGGATGGTGATGAGGATTTGATTGTGATGATAACTGGATAGTATGGCTCTGGGATTGCTTTCTCGCAGGGAGTCGAGAAAGGATCTCTGGCCGAGGTTGATAACACTAATACCACTTTACTTTATGCTACTCTACTCCCTCTTGTTTGCTGCAAGATGGTGGTTTCCAGAAGATGCTAGTCTTCGATAGGACTAGGCCTTCTCTCTATTCTGGCATTTCTGTAGCCCAGTCCACATATAAAACCCCTCTTTGATAATGTTGCATCTGTAGTGTAGATCCTTGCTTGGGAGTACTTTGGATGAGTACTCACGGTTGCTTTGCTCCCTCTTTTCCCCCTTTTCCATTCTTCTCGGATGACGCAACCAGATGACGGAGTCTAGGAGCCAGATGACACCTTTGACGACTGCTACTACACCGAGGGCGTCTACTACCACGTGACGAAGACCGCCGATGACCAGGAGTAGTTAGGAGGCTCCCAGGCAGGAGGCCTTGCCTTTTCGGTCGTAGATGCTTTTGTGCTAGCCTTCTTAAGGCAAACTTGTTTAACTTATGTCTGTACTCAGATATTGTTGCTTCCGCTGACTCGTTTGTATTCAAGCTTATGTATTCGAGCCCTCGAGGCCCCTGGCTTGTAATATAAAGCTTGTATTATTTTAATTTGTGTCTAGAGTTGTGTTGTGATATCTTCCCGTGAGTCCTTGATCTTGATCGTACACATTTGCGTGGATGATTAGTGTATGATTGAATCGAGGGCGTTATAAGTTGGTATCAGAGCCGACTGCCTGTAGGTAGCCCCCTTTCCAACTCCTTGGCCGAAGTTGAGTCTAGTCACTGAAAACTTTTACTAACATTGGCTGTGTGGCTTACGGGCCCACGTCGCCATTGGGTGGTATTAGCATCTTTTACTCCTCGTCTATACTCTGGGACTCTGAACTCTCTTCTACTCGGGTTAAACGAATTTACTAACATTAGGATCCCGTGACCACATTCACCCCGAAGTTGGATAAAGCCATAGTTATTCCTTAGAATAGCCTCTTGAATAGTACACACACCTGTCGTGTTGACTACGGAGTGGAATCCATCGTACCTCCTTCATTATGCATGTTTTCATCATGAATGATCCTTTTTCTTTGCAAATGCCCGATACTGAACTACCCCTGTTACATGTTAGCAGGATGGTTAGACCTGCTGGTCGTGGCCGTGGTGGCAACGATCCACCACCACCCGAATTCTTTGCTGGAATGATGCAACAGTTTGAGCTGAACCGCCAGTTCATGGAAGGAATGATGGCTCAGTTTCCTTGTCCGAATATGAACCAGCAGCCAGCCCTAGTTACTCTGCAGGACTTCATGGGCCTCAATCCGACAATCTACCGCAGCTTAACTCAGCCCCTTGATGCTGATGACTGGCTCCGAGACATCACGTATGAAATGGAGTCTGCTAGTGTTGCCCCTGCCAGCTATGTCACCTTCGCATCCTTCTTCCTCAAGGGTCCCGCTGCTCAATGGTGGGACAGCCACAGGCGTACCCTACCTGCTGGAACGGTCATCACTTGGCCGGATTTCCAAGCCGCTTTCCGTGCCCGCTTCATTCCTCAGGGAATCATGGACAGGAAGAAGCGCGAGTTCTGTAACCTCACCCAAGGCAACAAGTCTGTAGATGCTTATCCGCTGGAATTCTTGGAATTGTCCCGATACGCTGAAGAAGACATTGCAACTGATGCTCGTAGGCAAGAGAAGTTTCGTGATGGACTTCACCCTGATATCAAGCTAGCACTGCTCATTCATGACTTTGCCGACTTTGCCACCTTGGTGAACAAGGCTATTCAGGTTGAGACTGGTCTTCAGGAACAACAGGGATCCCGCAGACGTAGCCGTGACGCTGGCCCATCTTCGGGCCCGTCAGCGCAGAAGCGTCGGATATGGATTCCCCACAGCATGTATCGTCCAACTGCACCTACACCAAGACAGTCCTATGTTGCACCTCGTCTGCCTCCTCCACCAGAGAGGCAGCCTCTTCGAGATGTACCATCCCAAGCTCCTGCTCCCGATCCCAATGATGGTCTATGCTTTAGATGTGGCCGCCCCGGCCACCTTGCTAAAGAGTGCACTCAGAAAAGAGCCAGCTGGTTCTACCTTTAACTGGCCGTAACAATCAGCCCCATAACAATAATGCCAGACCTTATGGTCATGGTCAGGCTAATCATGTTGATCTGAATGAAGCTCAAGACCAGCCTGCCACTGTGATGGGTACTCTTCTTGTTAATTCAGTACCGGCTTCTGTTTTATTCGATTCAGGAGCATCACATTCATTCATGTCAGAAAATTTTGCTTGCACACATGACATTCGTTGCGAGCCCATGAACACTCCGATAGTGGTACGCACCCCTGCGGGTCAGTGTCGAACTACCATGATTGGTCGCGATGTCCCCGTTGAAATTGAAGGGTTGGAATTTCGTGTTTCTCCCATTATTCTTGATTCTTCCAATATTGACCTCATTCTGGGACTGGAATGGTTGAAAGCGCATACTGCCTCTATCGTTTGCGCCACCAAGGTCGTTCACCTCCTACATCCTTCCGATGAGATAGTAAGCTACCATGCTCGGCTTGTTCAAAACGCTGAAGCACGACTTTATGTCTTGAATGCGTTGAACGCAACACCTCTTGAGGGAATTGAAAAGATTCCAGTCGTTCACGACTTCCAAGACGTATTTCCAGAAGAACTCCCAGGAATACCCCCTGCCCGGGCTGTCGAGTTCGTCATCGACTTGAAACCAGGCACCGTTCCTATTGCAAAACGACCCTACAAGATGCCACCTCATGAACTCCTTGAGCTTAAGGAGGAAATCAACAAATCTCTTCACAAGGGTTTCATTCGTCCAAGTTCCTCTGCTTGGGGAGCACCTTCTCTCTTCGTCAAGAAGAAGGACGGTACGAACCGTTTGGTCCAAGACTATCGTCCTATAAACCAAGCTACAATTCAAAACAAATATCCCCTTCCTCGGATTAATGATCTGTATGATCAACTGGCTGGTTCATCGATATTCTCTAAACTCGACTTGAGGTTGGGTTACCACCAGATCCGTGTTCGTGAAGAGGATATTCCAAAGACCGCATTTGTGACTCGTTATGGTTCTTACGAGTACACCGTCATGTCATTCGGTTTAACCAATGCTCCAGCTACATTCTGTCGTCTGATGAACTATATATTCATGGATTACCTCGACAAGTTCGTCGTAGTCTATCTGGATGATATACTGGTATATTCGAAGAATAAAGAAGAACATGCTGAACATCTTCGTCTTGTTCTGGAGAAGCTTCGAGAGCATCAACTTTATGCCAAGTATTCCAAGTGTGAATTCTGGTTACCCGAAGTCACCTACCTTGGTCATGTTATCTCCAAGGATGGTATTGCCGTCAACCCAGAGCGCGTTCAGGCTATTCTTGACTGGACCCCTCCGAAGACTGTCAAGCAAGTCAGAAGCTTTCTCGGACTGGCCAGCTATTGTCGCTGCTTTGTCGAGAACTTCTCCAAGATCGCCAAGCCACTGACTAATCTGCTTCACAAAGGCATTAAGTTCGATTGGACAGACAAATGTCAGGAAAGTTTCCAGGCACTCAAGGACAAACTGACTTCTGCCCCAGTGCTTGCTCCCCCTGATTCTCGCAAGGACTTTGTCATCTATTGCGACGCTTCACGTCAAGGATTAGGCTGCGTCCTAATGCAAGAGCGCAGAGTGATTGCCTATGCCTCCCGTCAAGTGCGTCCTCACGAAGAAAACTACCCAGTTCATGACCTCGAGCTTGCTGCGGTTATCTTTGCACTGAAACTATGGCGACAATACCTTCTCGGTAATCGTTGTGAGATCTTCACCGATCATCAGAGTCTGAAATACCTGTTTACTCAGCCAGATCTGAACCTCCGTCAGCAGCGATGGATGGAAGCTATTGCTGACTACAACTGCGGTATATCTTATACACCTGGCAAGGCTAATGTAATGGCCGATGCCCTGAGCCGAAAGTCTTATTGCAATAATCACCAGGTCTACAAAGCTCAACCCCGCCTTTATGAAGAGCTATGCAAGCTAAACCTTCAACTAGTTCCACAGGGTTCTCTGAATAACCTTGTACTGGAACCAACTCTGCTGAAAGCAATTAAGTCTGCTCAAGTCAAAGATGCTCACGTTGATTTGATGAAAAAGGATCTTGCCTTAGAGAAATCCAGAGATTTCTCACTTGGTGAAGATGGAACCTTATACTTCAGAGATCGCATTGTAGTACCCCGGTTCGAGCTTATGACAGAGAAGGTGATGGAAGAAGCGCATGACACCCCTCTCTCTATTCATCCGGGAAGTACCAAGATGTATCTTGACATCCGTCAGAAGTACTGGTGGTCTAAGATGAAGCAAGACATTGCTCGATATATTGAAGAATGTGACGTTTGTCGTCGCGTCAAAGCAGAACATCAGAAACCGGCTGGACTTCTACAACCGCTTCCGATTCCTGAATGGAAGTGGGATAAGATCCAAATGGACTTCGTCACTGGCCTTCCCAAGTCTCAGAAAGGTAACGATGCTATCTTTGTCGTCATCGACCAATTCTCGAAGGTTGCTCACTTTCTGCCAGTCAAGGAGACTATCACTGCTAGTCAATTGGCAACCTTGTATATCTCCCGAATTGTGTCACTCCACGGCATTCCGAAGGAGATCAATTCAGACCGCGGCAGTATTTTCACTTCTAAGTTCTGGGATAGTTTCCAAGAGGCAATGGGAACTCATATTACCTGGAGCACTGCTTATCATCCCCAATCCCAAGGCCAAGTCGAGCGAGTCAATCAAATTCTTGAAGACATGCTTCGAGCTTGTGTTATTTCTTTTGGCAAGAAGTGGGAAGAATCTCTCCCTTATGCGGAGTTCTCTTATAACAACAGCTATCAAGCCAGCTTGAAGATGGCACCCTTTGAAGTGCTTTATGGACGTAAGTGCCGAACCCCTCTGAATTGGTCAGAAACTGGGGAACGAGCACTCATTGGTCCGGACATTATTCAACAAGCTGAAGAGCAGGTTCGCATTGTCCGGGATAATCTCAAGGGGGCCCAATCCCGCCAGAAGAGCAACTATGACCGGAAACACTGGGGTTCAACTTATCAACCTGGTGAACAAGCTTATCTGCGAATCACTCCTTTGAGAGGCACTCATCGGTTCGGAGTCAAGGGCAAGCTAGCTCCGCGCTACATTGGTCCCTTCCGTATTCTCGCCCGTCGTGGACTGGTGGCTTAACAATTGGAGTTGCCACCTCAGTTCTCTCACATCCATGACGTCTTCCACGTGTCGCAACTTCGTCGATGCTTCAAGGACCCAGAACGTGAAGTCGATCCGGAATTGATTGAAGTTCAAGATGATCTCACTTACAAAGAGCATCCTATCCGCATTCTTGAAGAAGCTGAACGTCGAACCCGCCAGAAGGTTACCAAGTTCCTCAAGGTGCAATGGTCAAATCATACTAAAGATGAAGCCACTTGGGAACGCGAGGATAACCTCTGAGCTGAATACCCCGATCTTTTCCCTTCTACTTCTTAATTCTCGGGACGAGAATTTCTTTTAGAGGAGGAGAGTTGTAACGCCCCGGTGTAATGATGCTATAGTAATCCCTGGGGTTAATATAATCCTTTTGCTAAACAAGTGTTTGTTCATCATTGTTCTTATCTTTTTCAAATTCCAGTTGAACTCAAATTCAAATTCTGAGTGAAATTCAAAATTGGTCAAACATGAAAACTAAAATGTTCATCATGTGCCAAATAATCCACAAGTAATATTGGTGGTGAACCAACATTTTTTGCAAAGAGTTTGAGTGGTCTAAACTACTTAAAACAGTGACCTAAGAAATAAATTAAATGCCTTTTTAATTTATAAAAATGGCAAACTATTTCTAAAGCCTCACAATCTTTTTTGGCAGTGCCCAATCATTATTTGAAATTGTTTTGGCCAGTGGCATAATTTTGCAAAGTCAATAGTGGCTAAAAGCAGAGGCAAAAGTTGCTGGAAAAAGAAAAAAAGGGAAAGCAAAAAAAAGGGGAAAGGGGCCACAGCCCCTGGCCTCCCAGTGGGCTTCGGCCCACCCGAGCCAACTGGCCCAGGCTAGGCCGGCCCACTCCCCCCCCGTCGGCTTCCCCCTCCTCCACTGTGCGAGCGACCGCGCGTGCACGTCGCCGCCGAACCACCTCGCCGGCCACGCCGCTACAAGCGTCGCGGGGAGGATAAGGGCAGCCCGACGCCTCGGGCTCCCTCCCCACTCACCCACTTGCCCCCTCTCCCCCAGATCCAGCTCTCTCCTCTCCCTCTCCTTCGTTCTGGAGAGGAGACCGATGCGGTCGCCGCCGTTCTCCGTCGTCCTCGCGGCCACCAAGACCCGTTCGCCTCGCCGACCTGTCCAGCCGCTCCGCCTCCCTCGGCTACGCCTCCCCGACGAGCTGCAAGGCGCCGGGCGCCCCAGAATGCTCCCCCGGCCTCGTCTTCCACTTCGGATCACAGGAGCTCGCCGGCATCGATCCACTGCACTGCAGCTCCTAAACCTCCGAGGGCCACCGTGTGTGCCGCCCGGTGAGCTCCTCCCTTCCTCCTTTCCTCTCCTCGCGCCATGCCTTTCGCTATAGCCAGCTCGCCCGCAAGCCGAGCTCCGCCGTTCGCCATTGCCGTTGTAGTGCTCGCCACCGAGCTCCTCCGCTCGAGCTAGTAGCTCCGACGAGCTCCTGGAGCACCGTAGACCCCGCCTAGTTGGTTAGTTTGGCCGCTCGCACGCTCTAACGCTGAACCCGCTCGCGCCCGTACTCCGGCGCCGTTTCTACTCGTCGCCGGCGCCGTTCCGGTCGTTCCTGGCCCCGGCCGTCGCCTCCATCTTGCGTGTGACGTCGAACCGCGTCGAACGCACCTAGCTACGACCCCGGAAACCCCCTGTGCACGAAACCCGACCCCCTCTCCCGACGTGCGCCGCCGCGGGAGGCTCGTCGGAGTACTTCCGGCGCCAAAGCCGGTGAGGCTCACCTGGCGCTGACGTATGGGGCCCACTGAGCCACTGACGGGTGGGCTCAGTTGACTCGTTAACTGAGTCAACCCACTGACATGTGGGGCCGAGTCAATAAAATGTTTTAGATAAATAGAAAATGTGTTAATTAAATTGACTAATTAATCTATTCACCAATTAGACACTGACAGTGGGCCCCGCTTGATAATTAGTATTAGATTAGTCCAATTAACACTGTTTAATTAGTCCAGTCACTGACCAGTGGGTCCCACTGGACCCACAGGTCAGGTTTGACCCCAGTCAACCGTCCTGTTGATTGCTGACATCACCTCTACATCATGCTGACGTCATATTCCATTTCTGTTAATATAAATAAATCCAGAAAATTGTTTAAACTTTGAAAATTAATAGAAAATAAACCGTAACTCGGATGAAAATGTTTTCTATATGAAAGTTGCTCAGAAAAATTCAATGAATCTGAATACGCGGTCCGTTCATCTGTCACATGCCTCTAACTATCTGAACATGGAACTTTTCCCCTCCGGTCATCTGTCTGACACAGGTCCGGAACCAGGAAAACATTCCCGGTTGAATTCCCCCTTCACCTTTATCGTGTAGCCATACGTTAGGTCACTCCCGGCACAACATATTGCCACGTTATGCTTTGTGATGCTATGTTTGCTTTATATTTACTGTTTCTTCCCCCTCTTCTCTCCGGTAGACCCCGAGACCGATGCCGCCCCTGTGATCGACTACGTTGACGACGACCCCCTCCTTGCCAGAGCAACCAGGCAAGCCCCCCTTTGATCATCCCGATATCGCCCATTCCATTCTCTCATGCTTGCATTAGATTTTGCTATTGTTATTGTTTGCTCCTATTCTGATGCATAGCCTGCTTTTGTAACCTGCTTATTGTTACTGTACCGACTTATCCTAAACTGCTTAGTATAGGTTGGTTAGTGATCCATTAGTGACCCCCACCTTGTCCTTGTTGCCCCTGCTTCATCATTGAAGACCCGATCAACGAGATCGAAGACCAGGACCCGACACCTCACATCACATCACGTCCCTTCGTTGCTCGACTCTGCAGTGTTACTATTGAGTGCCGAGGGTGAGACCTCTACAGGACTTCTGATGTTAATCTGTAGTGTAGCTATTCGGTCGTGGTCATCGAGGGTGATTTCCTCCTTAACCACTTCCGATACGGCTCTGTCGAGCAACCCCTCAAGTGTGAACCTCGAGGGTGATTCCTCTACGTTCACCTTGATGATTACATTGAGTGGAACCCCCCGGGGGTGATTCCTTGGGTTTTCCCCTTGATGTTTAAACACACAGTTACTATGGTTACTATGACTTTACACTGAGCCATGTTACTAAAGACGGGTCGACCCTGAGGGGTGCCCGCGCGAGCATAATTGCGAGTGATGTGGAGTCGGGTTGACCTGGAAGGTGCCCGAGAGATAATTACGAGGCGTGGCCGGGCATTCTTAGCCCTTGCCGCAAGTCCTCGAGACGGGGCAACGGGGTCACATCTTTAGTGAGTCTCTGCTTGTAACCGCGCGTTCCTAATCCACTACGATTTGTATTTGATCCGAGGGGCCTCTGGCCTGATAGCACTAACCATCACGTGGGCATCGTATGGGCGTTCTGCGTCGTGTACATCAGCCGAAGCTTAATAGACGTCAGCGACGGAGCGGCGTGCGCCGGGTTGGACTGGTAAGCTCCTGCCTTTTTAGGGAGGTAGCTAGGTCTGCTCACCGGCCGCCCACGCAACGTGCAGGAGTTCCCGGGGCGATGGCCCATGACCCCTGGGGGCATAGGTTTAGTCCGGCGTGCTTGACCTCTCTTTTAAGCCTAGGTCGGGTTGCGGCGTATTGTTTGGCCGAGGCCGGGCATGACCCAGGAAAGTGTGTCCGGCCGGAGTCAATCGAGCGTGGTGGGTAAGTTGGTGCACCCCTGCAGGGAAGAACTAAACTATGCATAGCCTGTCCTACGGTAACGGACACTTGGAGTTGTATCCCGATCGATACAACTAGAACTGGATACTTGTGATGAGAACTGGATGGTGATGAGGATTTGATTGTGATGATAACTGGATAGTATGGCTCTGGGATTGCTTTCTCGCAGGGAGTCGAGAAAGGATCTCTGGCCGAGGTTGATAACACTACTACCACTTTACTTTATGCTACTCTACTCCCTCTTGTTTGCTGCAAGATGGTGGTTTCCAGAAGATGCTAGTCTTCGATAGGACTAGGCCTTCTCTCTATTCTGGCATTTCTGAAGCCCAGTCCACATATACAACCCCTCTTTGATAATGTTGCATCTGTAGTGTAGATCCTTGCTTGCGAGTACTTTGGATGAGTACTCACGGTTGCTTTGCTCCCTCTTTTCCCCCCTTTCCATTCTTCTCGGATGACGCAACCAGATGACGGAGTCCAGGAGCCAGATGACACCTTTGACGACTGCTACTACACCGAGGGAGTCTACTACCACGTGACAAAGACCGCCGATGACCAGGAGTAGTTAGGAGGCTCCCAGGCAGGAGGCCTTGCCTTTTCGATCGTAGATGCTTTTGTGCTAGCCTTCTTAAGGCAAACTTGTTTAACTTATGTCTGTACTCAGATATTGTTGCTTCCGCTGACTCGTATGTATTCAAGCTGATGTATTCGAGCCCTCGAGGCCCCTGGCTTGTAATATAAAGCTTGTATTATTTTAATTTGTGTCTAGAGTTGTGTTGTGATATCTTCCCGTGAGTCCTTGATCTTGATCGTACACACTTGCGTGTATGATTAGTGTACGATTGAATCGAGGGCGTTACACACGAGCAATTCATTAAATTTTTTATCAAGCTTTGTTTCAAATGTCTTCTCCATGCCATCTATCTTCTCCATGGCCTCTTCAAATATGTTTAGCACATCTTGCACCTGTCCGCTCATCATTTGCTGAAATTTATCATGCAGCTCCTTATTCGTCATGTTCTCCCAACTAGTCTTGTTGGCTTGTGATCCTGCCATGGTTAGCAGCAATAGAAACACACAAGAATATGATCCTACAGACTACTAATAAGAGGTGGTGGTGGGTGTCACAAATCTGTCAAGCAAATCTCAAATTCTTACCAATTCTTACCTAGCAGCAGGCGGTGATCGGCAACCGTCGTAGTCAAAACACTCAAAGTTTGGATAGAGCGATTACCAGGGAGAGTCAAACACACAACGTATATGTATGTGGAGCTGGGAAGACTTATAATATGGTAGCAAAAAGGGTCAGCAATAATCAATTCAGAGATGCAAATGTGAATAACCGCTCAATGACGGTACTGTGCTGGTCCTAGGCTAGACCGTGCTAGAGACGCGAGCCTAGAATACTAACGAAATCACGGCGCTGCACATAAACAAGGGAGGAGCACACTCTGAATTTTTTTCTCTTTTTTTTCTTTTTTTTGCACTTTTTCCTCTCTTTTTTTTGCTCCGCAACATTTTTTTCTCGAAAAAGTCTACAAATGGTCTAAAAACTACCTAGCCAGAATTTTCCAGACTTAGTTTTTTTATACTGGAACTTTTTTTCTACTACGGGTAGCAAGAAAGTTTGGGAGTCCTGCTCTGTCACGACTCGGAGTATGGCGTGATCTGGAAAATCCAAAACAGAGTAACGAAATACTGGACTCGGACTGGTGGCGGAGATGAATCTGATGGAACTCGGACTGGTAGAGGATATATGTTGCAGGTGGACTCGAATTGGCGTGATGGCGGCAGATATGTGGTGGCGTATATGGACTCGGATTGGTGGTGAATACGTGGTGGTGGTATATGGCAGCGGTGATGAAGTTGGTGTGGTGATGGTATATGGCAGTAGCGATGACGATGATGCGGTGGTGATATATGGCAGTGGCGACGTGACAACCTGTGAAGAGAACTCGAAATTCTAAAGGATTAGACGCTAAGACTAGCAACTTGACACGATGATGCAACCGCAAATTCAACAAAGCAAATACAGAAAAGATTATGCAAAGGCTCAGATTGGTTCGGATAGGATGAACTAACCCTAATTTTTTTTGGCTTTTTCGTGGACTATAGCTATGAAGAACATACTCGATCTAAACTATGAAAAACTGTAAAATCTCACCGAGCAACCTGGAAATCTGATACCACTTGATAGAGGTGAAGGTGTCCCGATGTTTCGATGAGATAGATATCGTTTTCTATGGGAGTCGACTTTGACAATCCGGCTATGAACGTGCGAAGACGTTGCGCCTTAGCAATCGCTAAACCAACTTCCGAGGGTTATTGACCACGCCGGAGCATGATCAACCTGAACACGAGGGTCTATTTCTTGCGAGCAAACGAAGAACAAGCAAGAAACTGATATTGCAATCTGGATATTGCGAATAAAAGAGGAAAGCTTTATTAATGAAGGTGGGGTTCTGTGACGTCTTGGTCTAGTCGTTGGACACAAACGAAGTACACAAAGTTGCAGCTATGGCGAACTTTTAATCTAAACAAAACCCAAAGTCTAAACAATGCCCTAAGGGCTGTATATAT
>NC_041386.1:323378517-323493976 GCF_002162155.2 Triticum dicoccoides | reverse complement strand
AGGAGTCCGAAACCAACCCTAACTCTTGTTTCCCCACATATACGGACTCTAAAAACAGCCTATACTTAAGTATTTTGAAAATACATGGGTCTGGCTCAATAATAAGGTGACGTGGCACCTAGAATAGCCTCTAGACGAAATTTATGAAGTGGCATCTTGTATATTTCATCCAAGGCATCATGCACTCCTTATGGTGGCTTCAAAGTCCTGAAATCATCACTTGTAAATCTGTTCTTGATCCCCTTGCACATGCCATCATCTCCATGCTTGGTCTTGCTCCAGTGTTCATCCCTCTTATCCATGCCAGTCCCTTTATTTGTAAGCAAAACAAATGTATCCAATTTAGGCAGCATCATATTCTCATGAACATTAGAATCATTACCAAGAAATGAAAGTACGTGATAATTTAATTAGTGTGCGCTAGCTCTAGTAATTGGTCCAATATGTATAGCGGCAGGGGCTGTGGGTGTAACAATGGTATTGATGTCCTCATCACCTCCACAAGGGTGGAGGGCGCGCCCACCCCCTAGGACGCGCCCTCCGTACTTGTCGTCGCCTCATGGACTCCCCTGACTTATTCTCGACGCTAAAAATTCCTATAAATACAGAAACCCCCGAAAAGAAACCTAAATCGGGAGTTCCGCTGCCGCAAGCCTCCGTAGCCACCAAAAACCAATTGGGACCCTGTTCCGGCACCCTGCCGAAGGGGGAAATCATCACCGGAGGCCATCTTTATCATCCCGGCTCTCTCCATGACGAGGAAGTAGTTCACCCTCAGGGCTGAGGGTATGTACCAGTAGCTATGTGTTTGATCTGTCTCTCTCTCTCGTGTTCTTGATTTGGCACAATCTTGATGTACCGCGAGCTCTGCTATTATAGTTGGAACTTATGATGCTTCCCCCCGTCTACCTTCTTGTAATGGATTGAGTTTTCCCTTTGAAGTTATCTTATCCAATTGAGTCTTTAAGGATTTGAGAACACTTGATGTATGTCTTGCATGTGCTTATCTGTGGTGACGAAGGGATATTCACGTGATCTACTTGACGTATGTTTTGGTGATCAACTTGTGGGTTCTATGACCTTGTGAACTTATGCATAGGGGTTGGCACATGTTTTCGTGTTGACTCTCCAGTAGAAACTTTGGGGCACCCTTTGAAGTTCTTTATATTGGTTTGAATAGATGAATCTGAGATTGTGTGATGCATATCGTATAATCAAACCCGCGGATACTTGTGGTGACATTGGAGTATCTAGGTGACATTAGGGTTTTGGTTGATGTGTGTCGTAAGGTGTTATTTTAGTATGAACTCTAGGGCTGTTTGTGACACTTAAAGAATATCCCAATAGATCGATCAGAAAGAATAACTTTGAGGTGGTTTCGTACCCTACAATAATCTCTTCGTTTGTTCTCCACTATTAGTGACTTTGGAGTGACTCTTGTTTGCATGTTGAGGGATTGTTATATGGTCTAATTATGTTATCATTGTTGAGAGAACTTGCACTAGTGAAAGTATGAACCCTAGGCCTTGTTTCTAAGCATTGCAATATCGTTTTCGCTCACTTTTGTTACTTGCTACCTTGCTGTTTTTTATATTCTCAAATTACAAAAACCTATATCTACCATCCATATTGCACTTGTATCACCATCTATTCACCGAACTAGTGCACCTATTCAATTTACCATTGTATTGGGTGTGTTGGGGACACAAGAGACTCTTTGTTATTTGGTTGCAGGGTTGTTTGAGAGAGACCATCTTCATCCTACGCCTCCCACGGATTGATAAACCTTAGGTCATCCACTTGAGGGAAATTTGCTGCTGTCGTACAAAATTCTGAACTTGGAGGCCCAACAACGTCTACAAGGATAAAGTTGTGTAGTAGACATCAGTCACCAATATAGGTCTCTATCACTTTGTCTCTGAGGAATGCACACATCTCTTCCCCCACTCTCTAGGTCTCCTAGTAGTGTATCTTTTCCATACACACAAAACGTCGCCCCAAACGTCAATATCCCTAGTTATGTGGTTCTCGCACACTTATGTGGTTCTCGCACACTGACCTCACTCACCACGCCCACTGCAAACAAGCGCCCTTTGTCTCCTCGTGCACCACTCTCATCTTTCTATCTCTGCCACATGCGGACCCGACCCAGCTCCTTCCCTGTATACATATATGTCGTGACTCTTTCCATAGCTCCCTAGAGTATCATCTTTCTCAATCTTGCACGTTGTTCCCTACACCATCTATTCTAGATCTCTTATGAAGTCTCTATCACACACACGATGACTCGCTTCCCTTGCGTCTCCGTACATAGGACATTTTCGAATAACATCAACCTTGTCTCACTCTCTATACTCCACTTCCGCACACAAACGACACGTCCCTCTCCCTCTCTCTTCCTTTCTCTCCCTCGCTAGCTCTCTCTCTCTCTCTCTCTCTCTCTCTCTCTCTCTCTCTCTCTCGTTCGCTCTCACACCCCTCTCCCACACACACTCGATGTCTCTTCCAAATAGTCTGCTCCCTGCCCGCACCCATGCTATCCCCCTACTACACATGCCTTTCTCTCTCTTGGACACACATGTCACACCATTCCCCCTTCCCTACTAGGTTTACATCATTAGTGGTTTATCTTCTCCACATACACACACTCCCTCTCACACACGCGCGTGCACAAACACACACAAACACACACAAAACACACACAAACACACATCTATCTGGATCCTTCTTTTAAGACACACAACCTTGCATATTCTCTCTAGCTCTAGTTATGTATATATCCCCCTCTCTATCTAGCTCACATGCACACCAAAAATCTCCATCACTCTAACTCACACATCTCTTGCCATGTCCGCATGTGTATCTCACACACTCACTCTCTGATTATTTCTATGTGTCTCCACGTTACACAACAAAAAACACCATGCACATCTCTCTCTATCCTCCACACACAGGGACACAAATAATCTCTTATCATTGCCTCAGTCTCTACACATATCACACACGCACGTGTTGTCTCTCTCTCACACACACATGCTCAACCAAGGTTTTCTTGCGAATAACTTATTGTCTATTCATCAACAGTCGTGGCAGTATGATGAACACAAGACGTGAAAAAGAATAAATCTACACGTTCGTAGACCACCTAGTACGACTACTAGGAGTAGTGCGAGCTGAAAGCGCACCGCCATCACCCCCTCCTTATTGGTGACGGGAAAACGTTTGTTTTACATAGTCAGGAAGTCATCGTGCTAAGGCCCCACATGCTCAGTCGTTGATTAGAATGTAGATCCAAGTTCATGGAAATAAGTATCGATAATACGTTTGTATCTCCATACTTATATCTCTTCTTATAAAAAACCGAGTTGGTGATGATGGTCTGCCTGCCATCTTGCAATATAGACTGTCTGATCTATATCTGACGAATAGAAAGCAAACTAAAAGATACCCTCACCTCTCTCCACATTTGTAGACAAGGCCTTCCCTCATTCATCCTTATCTCCCACAACCTCATTGTTGAGCAATTAAAAAAGGAAGCTTCTAGAACAATCTGGCATGGTGGTCGCTGCCGGCGTCGTCCATCTCCATGCCTCCGCTTAGTTCGACCACCTATCACCACCATGCCCCACTCCTCCTCACCTTATCTCCCCTCTTTCTCGAGATATCATTAGTTTTTACACATGGGATTACTCCCGCATGGATCAATCACAACAGGTGTTTTATAAAAAAATCATCTTGATGCAGACTAAGGCATAGCCTAGTGGTGGGAAGGGGCTGATGCCTTCCCACCCACCCAGGTTCAAGGCATGGTACTTGCAATTTGGGTTTGTTGCACTAATTATACTGTAGGGGGTTCCCTTACAGTCTTTCAAAAAATTCATCTTGATGTTCTGTGCAATGCACTGGCATCTTGCTAGTACTCCTACAGAAGACTTACTTGGTGATGATGGTGTGTATGCCATCTGCCATTTCTAACCATTAGATCTACATCTAACGACTGTGAGGTAAGTTGTTGCCTTTTCTCAACAACATCCCATTTCTCTACCCAATTTCCAGAAAACCCCTCAATTAGTATCTTAAAACCAACCACATCCCTGCCTCACCTCACCAGAACAGCCCAAGGAAATATATTCTGATTGAAACATAATATATTTTTAGTGATATATGTATACCAAAATTAGAGTGTTTTCTATCAAGTTTGTGAATAAGCATTATTCTAATTATGATCTGTTGCAACGCACGTGCACATTGCTAGTATTTCCAACCATGCAAAAAAATTGCTAGTATTTCCATAGTTTCTAGTTTTCCATCAAGATATTAGTCACTCATGGTTGATATTTAGTTTGAATTACGTAAACATAGCCACTATGTAACTAGCCGTGCTTATTAGCTTCCAAAGCTTAACTTTCACTCATATTTATAGTATGTAGAGTATTGAACAAAAAACTACCACTTTCAACCAGCCCTACGAAGAAACTATTGTACAAAATATAGCAAAAACATACACATAATTTCTTAATCCGCGCCAAAAAACTACTATCTAGTGCCGATTAGGCTCGTTTAAACTCGTTTATGACAGGGTTGGCCCACACGTTCGTGCTGATGAGGCACCTTAAACCAACACTATTTGTTTGACCATTGGCACGAGGGACCCACATCTAACTTTCTATCCTCTTCTTCCTCCTCCAATCACTATTTTTCCCAAACATTACTTCAAACAGCTCTTATGCGTGTTCGTTGGTGGCGCCGGTGATGAGCGAGCTGGCCGCCGCTCTGTCGGACGGGCCGGATGCCACGCTGGCCTCCGCACAGGTCGCCTAGCTGGCCCGAGCGTGGCTCACGAGCGAGCAAGCCGCCGCGCTAGCCTTCGCTCGAGCCAAACGGACAGCCTTAGTGCAACATGCACGAGCAACCCACCGCACCGCCGTGCCAGCCTTGCTAGCAAACCATGCAGACAAGCAGCTGGATGCATCTAGCAGGGTGTATGCTAGCTTGGCTAGCTAGCGGCCGCGAGCGCCAGACGGAGCTGGCATCCGGGCTGCCGCTAGATGGGTTCCACGCCGCCGGTGCTTTTGACCTCGCCTTCTTCCGGCGGCGGTAGCTGTGTCCCATGGCCGAGGATGACTAGGTGGACGGGCCGGAGGTAGGAGGTCATTCGGGGATTTTTGTCTAGACTGACATGTAGGTCCCACAAGTCATAATGCCTAACTTGCCGATCAAATAGAAGGCATTGACTTAAGGGGTGACATGGGTTGAAACATGCCTATAATGACGCCTGGTAGTTTATTGCGACAAATTAAGAAAATTTCGGTATGTTTTTGCTAATTTCTGTAGAGTAGTGGTTTCTTGGTAGGGCTGGTTGGAAAGCAGTAGTTTCTTGGTAGCGGTTTCTTGTAAGGAACAATGTACTAGCAAAAAAGGTGATTCTAGGTTGCATTGCACTCCAACGAGTACTACTAGTGGTCGCAGGAGTGTATAGCTCGTTTTGTGGGTTTAATCCCGGCCAAACGCACGGCGGCCTTTTTTTAAATATTAACCTCGCTGTGAGCCAATATTGTACACTGGTAGTTTGACTTTTGAAGTCGAATGAACGTGTCGCACCACAATCTGGGGTGCACTTGATAGCCCATTCACGTGAAAGGGTTTTCCCTCCCATCATCTCGTGGCTCGCGTACTAGAGTAGTACTCCTATATATCAATTCACACCGTGCAAAGTTTCTCGCCTGTGTGCTCGCCCTAGCCGCACCTCGCTGGCAGCTTCCTCATCAGCTACCATATTTAAACTAGCACCTCACAATTAAGCCCGAGGAGCCGGAAAAGCCTGGCTCGACATTGGGAACTATGCAATATGGCTCTATACGTAAAGTGCTAGTACTCTGTAGGTTGTGGCGTTGCATGCATGGACTTCGCTCCATTATCGGCTCTAAACTCTATAAAATAAATTCCTCTTGACATGATTTTTTTTGAAATGGAGGCGAAAGCTTTGCCTCATCTCATTCATAAAGGAGGAACCAACAAAGTTCAAAGAGATCCATTGCACCTCCACAAATGGAAGTGAAAAGCCTAGTCTCGCTGTATCAAAGAACTCAAATGTTCTGCCCCCGCAGTAACCATCGCCGATAAACATGCTTCTAGTGTGTGCATGAGAGGAGCGGTCGAGTAGGCCAGATACGCCTTTGAATAGAGCATGGATAGTATGCACTACGTAGGTGTACTTTCCCTGCATTGATAGTACATCGATGGTTCTAGAGAATAGTAGTACCCTCCACTTGCAACTGTAGCTCCTTGGCATTGGGATTCAAGAGTTCAAAACTGGTGCACTATAGAAGTATAGTACATTGCACTAGTAGTTGAGAAAGTAGTACTACTACTGCTACAGTACTATGTAGTAAATAATAGCCACACCATCGCACTAGGCACTACCACTATGTGTGCTCGCATTACTTCTTTAACGAAGGGACGAGGCCCTGCGGTTACGCTCTTATCTCCTCCTTGCTAGTTCCCCTCCCCCTGAAGAGACCAAGGTAGTTCGTGGCTGCTCCCATGGATTCGACAGGCGGTTCTCCTCCTCGTCGGGGCTGGGAGACCTTGGATGACGATCCTTTGGGAGAAATCGCACGCCGCTCCGATGTCCTCACCGCTGCAAGACTCGGTGTTTCCTATACCAACTATTTTAAGATGGTGCTTAAACAGGCTTGGGAAAAGGCCATGGTTGTTGGTCTTCCATGCATTCTCGAGCAGAAGGTTATTCTATGGGACAATCCATCGAATGATCCACCATTACCTGGCCATGGTTGCACGTTGACTCCGCCAGAGTTGTCGATGTTGAGAGGTAGTCGAATTTTGTTCGATGAGCAGGTCAGTCATGGAGTTTGATCATGTAGTGTATTATATTCTAAATATAGTACTTAGTTATTCCATCCCGTAATTTCTTCGCTGCCCACCGTATTATATATAGGTCTGGGTTGGTGCCAACAAAGATTGGCTTGCATACCTCCGACCGGGTACCACCATCATTTTGCACAACATCCACAGCAGTGCGGCCATTCCCGTAGACCCCTTCTCCCCCATTGGGATAGGCCTTCCGGATTGGCTGGGCTCGAATACGTATGATGATACCTACATGAGGTTGAAGAAGATAGCAATTGTGGACCCTCGACAAAGCAATGCATCTACGATGATTACTATCTCATCACGGTGTTCGACATAAGAATTTCCATCAATACAAAAGGCAGTAACGGCAGAGGCTGACACATGTTCGTCGCGGCAGATTTGTACTCCTACACGTTCGAAGAGGTCGTGTGCCATATAGGCCGCATCTTTGCGGTGACAAGCCTAGGACTTGTTTCATCTGGTTGCCATCCTACGGTACGGGAGATTACAAACGAAATGCAAAAACCATCATTTGCATCCCTAATAATGAGGACATCAATACCATTGTTACACCCACAGCCCCTGCTGTTATACATATTGGACCAATTACTAGAGCTCGCGCACGCCAATTGAATTATCAGGTACTTTTGTTTCTTGGTAACGATTCTAATGTTCATAAGAATATGATGCTGCCTAAATTGGATACATTTGTTTTGCTTAAAAATGAAGGGCCTAGCTTGGACAAGAAAGATGAACCTTGGAGCAAGTTCAAGCATGGAGATGATGGCATGCGCAAGGGGAACAAGAACGGAGTTACAAGTGATGATTCCATGAATTTGAAGCCACCATAATGAGTGCATGAAGCCTTGGGCAAAATATACAAGATGCCACTTCATAAATTTTGTCCAGAGGCTATTTGAGGTGTTGCGTCACCTTATTAGTGGGCCAGGCCCATGTATTTTCGAAGTACTGAAGTATAGGCTGTTTTTAGAGTCCGTACATGTGGGGAAACAAGAGTTGGGGTTGGTTTCGGACCCTCCACCAAGGGCCACGAAATTCCCCCTCTCTCCTCCATATATACAACCCTTAGGGCATCGTTTAGACTTCGGGTTTTGTTGAGATTAAAGTTCACTATAGCTGCAACTTCGCGTACTTCGTTTGTGTTCAACGACCAGACAAAGGCGTCACAGAACCCCACCTTGATCAATAAAGCTTTCATCTTATATTCGCAATATCCAGATTGCAATCTCAGTTTCTTTCTTGTTCTTCATTTGCCTGTAGGAAACAGACCTTCGTGGTCAGGTTGATCATGCTCCGGCGTGGACAGTAACCTCTCGGAGTTGGTTTAGCGATTGCTAAGGCGCGACGTCCTCGCACGTTCGTAGTCGGATCGTCAAAGTCGACTTCCTCCAAAACGATAGCCACCATCTCATCGAAAGACGGGACACCTTTGCCTCTATCAAGTGGTATCAGATTTTCAGGTTACTCGGTGAGATTTTACAGTTTTTCGTAGTTTAGATCGATTCTGTTCTTCATACCTACAGTCCATGAAAAAGCCAAAAAAATAGGGTTAGTTCATCACATCCGAACCAATCTGAGCCATTGCATAATCTTTTTAGGGTTTTGCATTGTTGAGTTTGCGGTTGCATCGTCGTGTCTAGTTGTTGGTCTTAGTGTCTAGTCCTTTAGAGTTTCGAGTTCTGTTCACAAGTAGTCACGCCGCTGTCGCATCATCATCATCATCACCGCTGCCATATACCACCATCATCGTCACCGCTGCCATATACCACCATCGTCATCACCGCTTCCATATACCACCATCATCATCGCCGCTGCCATATACCACATATCCACCGCCATCACGCCAATCCGAGTCTACCTGCAACATATATATGCCACCAGTCCGAGTTCCACCAGATCCATCGCCGCCACCAGTCTGAGTTCCACCAGATTCATCTCCGCCACCAGTCCTAGTATGAGTACAATATTTTTTTACTCTGTTTTGGATTTCCAGATCACGCGATACTCCAAGTCGTGACAGAGTAGGACTCCCGAACTTTCGTGCTACCCGCAGAAGAAAAATAGTTCCAAACTAAAAAAAACTAAGTCTGGAAAATTCTGGCTAGGCAGTTTTTAGACCATTTGTAGACTTTTTTGAAAAAAATTGTTGCGGAGCAAAAAAAGAGGAAAAAAGTGCAAAAAAAATTAGAGCATGCTCCTCCCTTGTTTACGTGCAGCGTCGTGATTTTGTTAGTGTTCTAGGCTCGCGTCTCTAGCACGGTCTAGCCTAGGACCAACACAGTATCGTGGTTGAGCATTTATTCAACTTTGCATCTCTGAATTGATTATTGCTGACCCTTTTTGCTACCATATTATAAGCCTTCCCAGCTCCACATACATCTACGTCGTGCATTTGACTCTCCCTGGTAATCGCTCTATCCAAGCTTTGAGAGTGTTGACTATGACGGTTGCCGATCACCGCCTGCTGCTGGGAAAGAACTGGTAAGAATTTGAGATTTGCTTGACGGATTTGTGACATCCACCACCACCTCTTGTTAGTAGTCTGTAGGATCATATTCTTGTGTGTTTCTATTGTTGCTAACCATGGCAGGATCACAAGCCGACGAGACTGACTGGGAGAACATGACGAACAAAGAGTTACATGATAAGTTTCAGCAAATGATGAGTGGACAGGTGGAAGATGTGCTAAACAGATTTGAAGAGGCCATGGAGAAGATAGATGGCATTGAGAAGGCGTTCGAAACAAAGCTCGATAACAAGTTTAATGAATTGCTCGCGCGTCTTCCACCGCCCGCTGCACCTGTTGCACCTCTACAACAACAACAACATCATCTTCCAAATCAAGTGGGACGAGCTCAACGCATTCCCATTGAGCCTGGTCAAACTTCTAGTGCTGCTGTACCTACTGTTGGTACTTCTATAGCTTCTGCTGCTACTGCAGAGGTGGAGGACCATTACGAGGATGAGGTTGATCAAAATCATAACTACATGCAACCACCAGCACCACCACCACCAGGTCGTCCTCATGCATATCAGCGCAACGGTAGGGCTGCACCACCACATGAGGTACATGACCATCTTCCTAAACTAAAATTGAATATTCCACCATTTGAGGGTAGATATGTTCCTGATATATGTCTTACTTGGGAGTTAGAAACTAAACAACGATTTACCTGTTTACAATATCCTGGGGAGAGACGTGTTCCTGCTGTTGTTTGTGCTTTCACTAGCTTTGCATGTGTTTGGTGGTCTAAACATTATAGATTATATCCTATTCCAGCTACTTGGGCTGCTTTGAAAACTGCTATGCGTACTCATTGGTTTCCACCATATTATCAACGTGAATTACTTCAAAAATTGCAGCGCTTAAGACAAGGAAAAAATTATGTAGAAGAATATTATCAGGAATTACAAACTGGCATGATTAGATGTGGTATTGTTGAGGAGAATGAAGCTATGCTTGCACGTTTTATGGGTGGATTAAATAGAGAGATTCAGACCATTCTATACTATAAGGAATACACTAATATCACTCGTTTATTCCATCTTGCTTGTAAAGCTGAACGTGAAGTGCAGGATCGACAGGCATTGGCGCGAACTAACTTTTCTGCAGGTCGATCTTCATCATGGACACCACGTGCATCCTCTACTTCCACTCCACTAGCACCTCCATCAGGTGCCACCTCCAGCCGTGATACAAGAAAGCAGGCACAACCACCACTATCTGCCAAGAGCACACCTGTCGGGCCTGCGCAGAGCTCTTCTTCTTCCATGGCATCAACAGGGCACACAAGTGATATTATTTGTCTTCGTTGTAAGGGAAGAGGACATTTTGCGAGAGAATGCCAATCTCAGCGCGTGATGATTGCTACTGAGGATGGTGGGTATGAGTCCGCTAGTGACTATGATGAGGAGACTTTGGCTCTTATTACACATGAAGAACACGATGGAGAGGATTCTGATCATGAGACACAATACATGGCTGCTGACGATGCTGACAAGTATGAACGTTTAGTTGCTCAACATGTTTTGCGTGTGCAGGTTACACAAGCGGAGAAAAATCAGAGGCATAATTTTTTCCATACAAAGGGAGTTGTGAAGGAATGTTCTGTTCGCGTCATCATAGATGCAGGGAGCTGCAATAACTTGGCTAGCATGAAGACAGTGGAGAAGCTATCTCTCACCACAAGACCACATCCACATCCTTACTACATCCAATGGTTCAACAATAGTGGCAAGGTTAAGGTAACACGTACTGTTCGTGTGCATTTTAGTATCTCTAGATATGCTGATTATGTTGATTGTGATGTGGTACCTATGCAAGCATGTTCCTTATTACTTGGTAGACCATGGCAATTTGATAAAAATTCTGTACACCATGGTAGAAACAATCAGTATACTCTTGTTCATAAGGATAAAAATATTACTTTGCTTCCTATGACTCCTGAATCCATTTTGAAAGATGATATTAATAGAGATAATAAAGCAAAACAGGAGAAAAATAAGAGTGAAAATCAGATTGTGGCAAAAGAATTTGAGCAACAAATGAAACCTAATAATAAACCATCTAGTGTTGCTTCTGAAATTAAATTGAAAAGTGCATGTTTACTTGCCACAAAATCTGATATTGATGAGCTAGATTTCAGCAAATCTGTTTGCTATGATTTTGTGTGCAAAGAGGCATTATTTTCATTCGAGGACGTGCCTTCCTCTTTGCCTCCTGCTGTCACTAACATTTTGCAGGAGTTCGCTGACGTCTTTCCAGAAGACGTGCCACCGGGATTACCACCTATTCGAGGGATTGAGCATCAAATTGACTTAATTCCCGGTGCATCATTACCCAACCGTGCACCATACCGTACCAATCCAGAGGAGACGAAGGAGATTATGCGTCAAGTACAAGAACTGCTCAACAAAGGTTATATACGTAAATCCCTTAGTCCTTGTGCTGTTCCTATCATTTTAGTGCTGAAAAAGGATGGTACGTCGCGTATGTGCGTTGATTGTAGAGGAATTAATAATATTACTATTCGTTATCATCATCCTATTCCTAGGCTAAATGATATGCTTGATGACTTGAGTGGCTCTACAATATTCTCCAAAGTTGATTTGCGTAGTGGATACCATCAAATTTGTATGAAATTGGGAGATGAATGGAAAACAACATTTAAAACTAAGTTTGGATTATATGAGTGGTTAGTTATGCCTTTGGGGTTAACTAATGCACCTAGTACTTTCATGAGATTAATGAACGAAGTTTTACGTGCATTCATTGGACGATTTGTGGTAGTTTACTTTGATGACATATTGACATATAGCAAATCTTTGGAGGAACATATGGAACATTTACGTGCTGTTTTTATTGCTCTACGTGATGCACGTTTGTTTGGTAACCTTGGAAAGTGCATCTTTTGCACCGACCGAGTATCTTTTCTTGGCTATGTTGTTACTCCACAGGGAATTGAAGTTGATAAAGCCAAGATTGAAGCTATTGAGAGTTGGCCGCAGCCCAAAACGGTCACACAAGTGAGGAGTTTCCTTGGCCTCGCTGGTTTCTATAGGTGTTTTATGAGAGATTTCAGCACCATTGCTGCACCTCTCAATGAGCTTACAAATAAGGATGTGCCTTTTGCTTGGGGTACCGCACAGGAAGAAGCCTTCATGGTATTGAAAGATAAGTTGACACATGCTCCTTTACTCCAACTTCCTGACTTTAATAAGACTTTTGAGCTTGAATGTGATGCTACTGGAATTGGATTAGGAGGTGTGTTACTAGAAGATGGCGAACCTGTTGCATACTTTTCTGAAAAATTGAGTGGGCCTAGTCTGAACTATTCTACTTATGATAAAGAATTATATGCTCTTGTTCGGACTTTAGAAACATGGCAACATTATTTATGGCCCAAGGAATTTGTTATACATTCTGATCATGAATCTTTGAAACACATTAAAAGTCAAGCAAAACTGAACCGTAGACATGCTAAATGGGTTGAATTCATTGAGACTTTCCCTTATGTCATTAAACACAAGAAGGGTAAAGAAAATGTTATTGCTGATGCATTGTCTCGTCGTTATACTATGCTTTCACAACTTGACTTCGAAATATTTGGTTTGGAGACCATCAAAGATCAATATGTTCATGATGCTGAATTTAAAGATGTATTGCAGAATTGTAAGGAAGGGAGAACTTGGAACAAGTTCGTTCTTAACGATGGATTTGTGTTTCATGCTAACAAGCTATGCATTCCAGCTAGCTCCATTCATCTTTTGTTGTTGCAGGAGGCGCATGGAGGAGGATTAATGGGACACTTTGGCGTCAAGAAGACGGAGGATATACTTGCTACACATTTCTTTTGGCCAAAGATGAGACGAGATGTTGAGCATTTTGTTGCTCGCTGCACTACATGTCAAAAAGCTAAGTCACGACTCAATCCTCATGGTTTATATATGCCTTTGCCTGTACCTAGCGTTCCTTGGGAGGATATATCTATGGACTTTGTTTTAGGTTTACCTCGAACAAAGAAGGGGAGGGATAGCATATTTGTTGTCGTGGATAGGTTCTCGAAAATGGCACACTTTATACCATGTCATAAAAGCGATGATGCTGTTAATGTTGCTGATTTGTTCTTTCATGAAATTATTCGCTTGCATGGTGTGCCAAATACTATTGTTTCAGATCGTGATACTAAATTTCTTAGCCACTTTTGGAGATGTTTATGGGCTAAGTTGGGGGCTAAACTTCTTTTTAGTACTACTTGTCACCCCCAAACTGATGGACAAACTGAAGTAGTCAATAGAACATTGTCTACTACGCTTAGGGCTGTTTTGAAGAATAATAAGAAAATGTGGGAAGAATGCTTGCCTCATATTGAATTTGCTTATAATCGTTCATTGCATTCTACTACTAAGATGTGCCCTTTTGAAATTGCGTATGGTTTCCTACCTCGTGTACCTATTGATTTGTTGCCTCTTCCATCTTCAGAGAAGGTCAATTTTGATGCTAAAGAACGCGCTGAATTGATTTTAAAAATGAATGAGTTAACTAAGGAAAACATTGCACGTATGAATGCTAAATATAAACTTGTTGGAGATAAGGGTAGAAAACATGTTGTGTTTGCACCTGCAGATCTTGTTTGGTTACATTTGCGTAAGGATAGATTTCCTAATTTGCGCAAATCAAAGCTAATGCCACGTGTTGATGGTCCTTTTAAGGTGTTAGAGAATATAAATGATAATGCATATAAACTTGAGCTACCTGCAGATTTTGGGGTTAGTCCCACTTTTAACATTGCAGATTTGAAGCCTTATTTGGGTGTGGAAGATGAACTTTCATCGAGGACGACTTCATTTCAAGAAGGGGAGGATGATGAGGACATCAATACCATTGTTACACCCACAGCCCCTGCTGTTATACATACTGGACCAATTACTAGAGCTCGCGCACGCCAATTGAATTATCAGGTACTTTTGTTTCTTGGTAATGATTCTAATGTTCATAAGAATATGATGCTGCCTAAATTGGATACATTTGTTTTGCTTGCAAATGAAGGGCCTAGCATGGACAAGAAAGATGAACCTTGGAGCAAGTTCAAGCATGGAGATGATGGCATGCGCAAGGGGAACAAGAACAGAGTTACAAGTGATGATTCCAGGACTTTGAAGCCACCATAATGAGTGCATGAAGCCTTGGACAAAATATACAAGATGCCACTTCATAAATTTCGCCGAGAGGCTATTTTAGGTGCTGCATCACCTTATTAGTGGGCTAGGCCCATGTATTTTCGAAGTACTTAAGTATATGCTGTTTTTAGAGTCAGTATGTGTGGGGAAACAAGAGTTAGGGTTGGTTTCGGAGCCCTCCACCAAGGGCCACGAAATTCCCCCTCTCTCCTCCATATACACAGCCCTTAGGGCATCGTTTAGATTTTGTGTTTTGTTTAGATTAAAGTTCGCCATAGCTGCAACTTCGCGTACTTCGTTTGTGTTCAACGACCAGACAAAGGCGTCACAAAACCCCACCTTGATCAATAAAGCTTTCATCTTATATTTGTAATATCTAGATTGCAATCTCAGTTTCTTGCTTGTTCTTCATTTGCCTACAGGAAACAGACCTTCGTGGTCAGGTTGACCGTGCTCCGGCGTGGTCAATAACCTCTCAGACTTGGTTTAGCGATTGGTAAGGCGCGACGTCCTCGCACGTTCGTAGTCGGATCGTCAAAGTCGACTTCGTACAAAACGATAGCCACCATCTCATCGAAAGACGGGACACCTTTGCCTCTATCACCTAACGGCGCTCCATTACTTGCAGGGACTAGTCATGTCCCGATCAAAATAAGATCGCCTATCCTGGATGTGCATTTGCATCCGCGATTCGGTCTAACCTAGAACCTTATAGCTGACTTTGGCATATTGGGATCAACTATCTTAGCAATCATTAACCATGGTATCACTGATGTGCAACATGGTCGCACGATCTACCATGATCATACCATCACCATCTACCTAGGTATTCCATTTTCTCATTGCTGTGTGTTAGAGTAGTAGTACTTGTTAGTTCTTTTCTTTTCTTGTCTAGGACATGTTTACTGTACTAGTACGACAATTAAGTATTATATTTTTTAATCCTCTCGCCTTCTCTTTCATCATACTACTTACTGGTACTAGTACTTTTTACCTTGGAGGACGTATAGCTAGATAGGCCCTTGAAAACTTGAACCCACTAGCTCCCACTATTTTTGCTTTTCCATGTCTTACTATCTCATCCATGTAGCCAAGAGTGGCTATATATAATAAGCCGATTATTTTACTTCCTCTAAACTAGAGTAGTACTATTTGCTGCACAATATTACTGATCACCATATTTGAGCACAACATTATTATGCATGGACCTTGACCATGTACGTCACCATGTGTCTAGATCTGAGATGTCGCGTGTACCAGATGAACGGTGCCGAGTTTGACCCCCGTGACGCTATGTGCGTGCCGAGGAACACTCTTGGAGAGTACTCGCTTTTCCTTGGGGACAACTACCCCATTGTGAAGCAGATGCCACCTTCCGTGCACGACACGACAGGCCTGGCATTCATGAAGCATGGTTGTTTCTTCAGTGTGCACCGCCGGATGAATGACATGCTGGGACATGCTATCACTAATTTATGCCGCTTTAGCTTGGATGAGTCTCCATCGTGTGGTACCAGACTAGAAAGCTGCGACTTCCCAATGCCCACCGCTATGGATTGTGCCATCTATGAAGAACAACTGGGAGTGGAACCTAGAGCAGGATTGATACGTCTCCATCGTATCTACTTTTCCTAACGCTTTCCTCTTGTTTTGGACTCTAATTTGCATGATTTGAATGAAACTAACTCGGACTCACGTTGCTTTTAGCAAAACTACCTGGTGTTGTTTTTTGTGCAGAAATAAAAGTTCTTGGATTGGAACGAATGCGTGGAATTTTTATACAAAAAAGATAATTTCTGGAGCCAAGAACCACCAGAGGGGGGCACCTGGGTGGGCACAACCCGCCAGGGCACGACCCCTCCAGGCATGCCCAGGTGGGATATCCCCACCTGGTGGCCCCGCGGACTCCAACCCTGATACTATAAAATCACATATTTGGAGAAAAAATAAAGGAGAAAGAATTATCGTGTTTCACGAGATGGAACCACCACCACCTCCTGTTCTTCATCGGGACGCCAGATCTGGAGTCCGTTTGGGGCTCCAAAGAGGGGGATCTTTGATCTTTGTCATCACCAACCCTTCTCCATCATCAATTCCTTGATGCTCTCCACCAGGAGTGAGTAATTCCTTCGTAGGCTCGCTGGTTGGTGAGGAGTTTGATGAGATTCATCATGTAATCGAGTTAGTTTTGTTAGGGCTTCATCCCTAGTATCCATTATGTTCTGAGATTGATGTTGCTATGACTTTGCCATGCTTAATGCTTGTCACTTTAGGCCCGGGTGCCATTATTTCAGATCTGAACCGTTTATGTTATCACCATTATATCTATGTTCTAGATCCGATCTTGCAAGCTATAGTCACCTACTACGTGTTATGATCTGGCGAACCCGGAGTGACAGAAGTCGGGACACTTCCCGGTGATGACCGTATTTTAAGGAGTTCATGTATTCACTGTGTGCTAATGCTTTGTTCCAATTCTCTATTAAAAGGAGGCCTTAATATCCATTAGTTTCCAATAGGAAACCGCTGCGACGGTAGGGTAGGACAAGAGATGTCATGCAAGTTCTTTCCATAAGCACGTATGACTATTTACGGAATACGTGCCTACATTATATTTATGAACTGGAGCTAGTGTCGTATCATCCCAGGTTATGACTGTTATATGATGAATATCATCCAATGAATTCACCGATCCAATGCCTATGAATTTCTCTCATATTGTTCTTTCTAAGTTACTACTACTATTGTTACTGTTATACTTGCTACAAAATCATCGCTATCACTTTTATTGTTACTATTGATGGTGCTACTACTATCAAAACTATCATACTAGTCTGATATTGATCACTTTGCTGCAGATAATTAATCTCAAGGTGTGGTTGAATTGACAACTCAGCTGCTAATACTTGCAAATATTCTTTGGCTCCCCTTGTGTCGAATCAATAAATTTGGGTTGAATACTCTACCCTCGAAAACTATTGCGATCCCCTATACTTGTGGGTTATCAAGACCTTTTTCTGGCACCATTGCCTGGGAGCATAGCTATATTTGTTGAGTGACTTGGGATTATTATCAAATCATCACTATGAAGAATCTGAAGGATGCTAAGACTAAGATGTTTCCCTCTAAGACGAGGGGAGGTAAGGAACTGGCATCCAGCTCCGCTTTAGATTCACCTTCTGTTATAAGCAACACCACCACATGCTATCAAGTCCGATATATTGCAAGTTATTGATGATGCTACTTCTGCTATGAATAATACTCGTGATGATGCTAGTACCTTGCTTCATGATAATGTGCCACTAGGTGAATTTCTTGTTGAACAAATTGCTAGAACTAAAGCTTTTGTGAATGCTAAAACTGATGAAGTTGTTGAAACTAATGAAGAGCTTGAAACTAAAAATCTTGAAACACCTATTAAACCTAGTTCTCCTAGATATGAGTTGCTTAAGGTACTGGAAGGTTATGTTATGGATGAGAAGACAACTAGAGACATTCTTGCTTGTAAGGATAGAGATGATCTAGAAAAATTATTATGCAAGTATAAAGAAAAGACTTTGAATGCTAAAATGAAATGTGATCCTCAGTATGCTACTTCACCTATATTTGTTGATGATAAGGATTATGAATTCTCAGTCGGCCCAGAGTTAATTACTTTGGTTGAATCCGATCCTTTCCATGGTTATGAAACTGAAACAGTTGTGGCACATCTTACCAAGTTGAATGATATAGCCACCCTTTTTGCTCATGATGAGAAGATTCACTATTATTATATTCTAAATTATTTCATTCTCATTAAAGGGTGATGCTAAGACTTGGTATAATACTCTTGCTCCTGGTTGTGTGCGTAGTCCCTAGGATATGATTTATTCCTTCTATGAAAAATATTTTCCTACTCATAAGAAACAAGCTGCCTTACAGGCAATATTTAACTTTGTGCAAATTGAAGAAGAGAGTCTCCCGCAAGCTTGGGGGAGGCTTCTACAATTTCTTAATGCTTTGCCTGATCATCCTCTTTAGAAAAATGAAATACTTCATATCTTCTATAATGGACTAACTGATGCTTCTAGGGATTTCCTAGAGAGTTGTGCTGGTTGTGTTTTCAGGGAACGAACTATTGGACAAGCGGAAGAACTATTGAATAACATATTGAAAAATTATGATGATTGGACTCTTCGTGAACCACCGCTTAAACCTACTCCGAAGAAGAGGGGTATCTTATATCCCAGTCCCGAAGATATGTAGGAGGCCGAGGATGTTAAAATTTTACCTCCTATTGAAGAAATAAATGGGCTTGAAACACTACCACTGCCTAAGCTGGTAGAGGTAAATTCTTTAATGAAATTCAATGATAATGACAATCCTTATAATATGCTCCTAGTCAATTCCTTTATGAGTTTGATAATTACATTAGAAAGCAAGATCACTTCAATGCAAATGTTATGAAACAATTGAAATATAGTTATGATATGATTGCTTGCTTGAGTGACTTGTTATTTAGAATTACCAATGATGTTAGAGGTGTAGGAAAGCATGCCACTATGGTTCAAACTCAACTAGAACAAGTTGCTAAATCTCAAAGAGAGTTGCTTGATGAAATGAACAATACTAGAAATGACTTTGATGTTAGAGTAGCCACTAGAGGAGGTAAAATGACTCAGTAACCACTTTATCCTGAGGGACACCCAAAGAGAATTGAACAAGATTCTCAAAGAATTAACACCGATGCACCTAGTCATTCTAGAAAGAAAAAGAAGAGGAAAACTGATAGAACTTTGCATCCCTCTAGTAAACCTGAAGTAGAAAAACCTCCTGATGCTACTAATGATGTTTCTATTTCCGATTCTAAACTCAATTTGTTAATGAACACTCACCCTCTGATAATGAAAAAGATAATGATGAGGTTCATGAAGATACTCAAACAAATAATAAAGAACTAGACAATGAGGTTGAAATAGAACCAGCTGGTGATCTTAATAACCCACAACCCAAGAATAAAAGGTATGATAAAAGAGACTTTGTTGCTAGGAAACATGGTAAGGAAAGGGAACCATGGGTTGAAAAACCTATGCCCTTTCCACCTAAGTGAACTATAAAGAAAGATGATGAAAAATTTGAATGCTTTGCTGAGATGACCAGGCCAGTCTTTTTGCGTACCCGCTTGACTGATATTTTAAAAATGCCTCCTTATGCAAAGTACATGAAAGACATCATCACCAATAAGAGAAAAATACCAGAAGCTGAAATCTCCACTATGTTTGCTAATTATACTTTTAAGGACGGAGTACCTAAATTTTTTGGAGATCTAGGAATATGATGTAGGGTAGAACCCTATATGTCCGATCTTTCACGAAAGGAGCGGATCCCGCGAAGAACACGAGGAACACAAGGGGAACACAGGGAAAACACGGGAGAAATCACTCAAACCAACAAGATTCGGTCACACATATGCTAGATTCTCCTAACACAAAGAGTACAAGATCCACGATCAACAAGGGACGATACAAGCGGCATGATCTTCTCTGTGAGAAGGTCTTGAGGGGTCTTCCCGTTAGGGGTCTTGAATCCAAGTGGATCTTCTCCGAGGAGGCGACGGACTCTCTCGGTGGAGTAGATCCGGATGGATGAGCGAGGCTCTATCTCACATATGAGCTATCACAACGCTAACCCTAAAACGTAGGAAGGAGAAGAGTATATATAGTCTCGGGGGCGAAAGGGTACACGGGCCTCGGCTCAAGTCACCGCGCACAGGCAAGGCCGGAAGTTCCGGGCACCAAAGGTTCCGGGCAGGGTCCGGCCTAACCACAGAGTTGGCACGGTGGGAGCTTGGCTGGTGTCTGGTGGCCGGAAGGTCCGGGCAGGCCGGAGGTTTCGGGGGCCGGAAGGTTCGGGCCAGGTTCCGGGCTGGTTCCGGGCTAACGAGAGAGTTTTCATGCCCGGGCTGGTCTGGTCGTCGGAGGCTGGAAGCTCCAGGTCGGCCGGAGGGTCTGGGGGGCGGAAGTTCCAGGCTCTGGCCGGAAGTTCTGGGCTGAACAGAGAGTTAATGCCTGTTCCTTCTTTTTCAGCTCTCGGCTCCATGGCTTGTGCATTGTACCTGATCACACATAGCGTTTCAGACTTAGGCAGTAGCCATGTCTCACTCGAATGTAAAGGAAGCTCAAGTAGGAGTGATGTCACCTCGGATTGAATAGCATGAGCTCTTGCTCTTGTCATGGGTCCACTTGGAGCTTGGATAGTCGAGGTAGTCTCCATGGGGATGACCATAGGATGCTCCGCATCATCTCCCCCACTCCCTTGGGAAAGATCCTACCTCGGATCAAAATCCTCATCACCATGGTACGGGAAGAGATCTTTGATTTTGAAGATGTCGCTCACGGAGTACTTGTCGCATGGGATGTCGATCTTGTAGGCGTTGTTGTTGTAGCGTTGAAGCACCTTGAAGGGCCCATCAGCTCATGGTAGAAGTTTGGACTTGCGTTTGTTGGGGAAGCATTCCTTACGAAGGTGTAGCCACACAAGATCTCCAATGTTGAATATAATGGGTTGCTTGTTGACATTGAGCTTGGTCGCGAGGCATTGTACTTGGCGCTCGATGGTGTAATATCGCTCCCAAGATGTATGCGTCAAACATTTAGCATAAGGAATAGCAAAAGTAGGATCATGCGCATACAAGTCTTTTATGTGCTCAAAACCAATGACATTCAATTCAAGTTTGGTAACAAGCATGCATATGCGGGAAAGAGCATCCACTACAACATTTTCCTTACCTTTGATGTACTTGATGACATAAGGAAATGACTCAATGAATTCACTCCACTTAGCATGACCCTTGTTCAACTTAGTTTGACCCTTAAGGTACTTAAGTGTTTCATGATCGATGTGCAGAATGAACTCATGAGGGCAGAGATAATGCTCCCAAACATGCAAGACTCTCACTAAAGCATATAGCTCTTTATCATATATGGGATAATTGAGTTGTGCTCCTAAATCACTAGCATCGCAATGAATCTCAAAAGGTTTATCAAAGTTGGGCAAAGCAAGCAAAGGAGCATGTGTAAGCAAATTCTTAAGCTCATTGAATGCGGCATCTTGAGATGGTCCCGAAACAAAGGGTGCATTCTTCTTGCTCAAAGCATGTAAAGGTAAAGCTATGGTGCTAAAATCCTTCACAAATCTACAGTAGAAACCGGCTAAACCAAGAAAACTTCGCACTTGTTGCAAATTTGTTGGTTCGGGCCAAGTTTTAATAGCATTGATCTTAGATTCATCTACATGAACACCCTTAGAAGACACAAGAAAACGCAAGAAAACAAGCTTAGCAACACCAAAAAGGTATTTGTCCATATTAGCATAAAGGCGCTCTTTCCTAAGGGTTTGCAACACGGTTCTAAGATGGGTGACATGATCTTTAAGAGATTTGCTAAAAACAAGGATATCGTCAAAATAGACCACAACAAATACACCAATATAGGGTCGAAGAACAAAATGTATGAGTCACATGAAAGTACCGGGTGCTTCGGATAAACCCGTTGGCGTAACAAGCAATTCATATAAATCAAATTTGGTCTTAAATGCGGTTTTCCATTCATCACCGTCTTGGATGCGTATTTGATAGTAGCCACTTTTAAGATCAATTTAGAGAAAATTGTGGCTCTACTAAGCTCATCTAGCATATCATCTAGGCATGGAATGGGGTAACGATAACGCCACGGTAATAGCATTGATAGTACGGCAATCGGAACACATGCGATATGTACCATCTTTCTTGGGAACAAGGATTACCGGGACGGCACAAGGGCTCAAGCTTTCACGTACTTCTCCATTGTCGATGAGTTTTTGTACTTGCTGTTGGATCTCCTTTGTTTCCCCGGGATTGACGCAGTATGGATCTTTGTTAGGAAGGGATGCTCCGGGGATGAGGTCGATGAGGTGTTCGATGCCTCGTAGTGGAGGTAGACCCGGAGGTAGCTCGTTGGGGAAAACATCTTGGAATTCCTGCAATAAGAAGATAACACTAAAGGTAGATTGTGAGAGTTGTTAGTTTTTGGTGCCTCGTCCTTGCCTAAAAGGACATAGTGCAGGACACTTGATGGGTTCTCATACACTTCTCTCATCTCACTTTTGGTGGAAAATATGACTAAGTTCTTCTTGTCGCTCATCATGGAGGCACTCAATTTGGGCTTGTGGTGCTCACTCTCTTTTTGGAGGTTCTCTCTCTCACTATTCTGTCCATGATGGGTGGCTTGCTTGTCGGCGATCACTTGGCTTGGAGACATAGGTCGTTGCACATATTACTTTCCTTTCATTTTGAAGCTATAGTGATTTGTACGCCCGTTGTGGATGACACCTTGGTGAAATTGCCATGGCCGTCCTAGAAGGAGGTGGCAAATGGACATCAGAACGACATCACACTCCAAAGTGTCTTTGTGTACTCCGATCTTGAAAGAAACTTGCACCATATGCTCGACTTGGATAGTGCCGGAGTCGCTTAGCCATTGAACTTTATAGGTATGTGGGTGCTTCATCTTGACCAATTGTAGTTTGGAGCATAGTTCTTCACTTGCTAAGTTATGGAAACTCCCTCCATCGATGATGACCTTCACGGACTTTCCATTGATGCCGGCCTTTGTGTGGAAGATATGGCATCTTTGGTCTTCGTCTTGTTAATGTTGAAGTGTCAAGACCTTGGAAACAACGAGAGCGGGGCTCGAATCTTCGTCACAAAAGACTTGATCATTTTCATCGTCATTCACTTGTCGGTGCATGGCCACTAGCCCAAGGGCTTCCATTTCTCTTTCACTCATGGAGTCATATGTACCATCCTTGTTGAAGATCATGGTGCGCTTGTTGGTACACTCAAAGGATTTTTGGCCTCGGTCGCCGCATGTGAAGCATTTGAAGGTACTTGTCTTGATGGACTCATTGGTTGGAGTAGATGATGATGAAGCTTTCATCTTGAAGTTGCTTGTAGTAGGAGGACGACTTGAGGTTGTCGAAGTTTTCTTATAACTTGACTTGTCACCGTTGCTTGTAGATGGCTTGGTTGAGTTAGATGGTGTTGGAGTCGTTGAAGCTTGAGAGTTCGAGAAGCCATAGGACTTGGATGAAAACTTGGCAAACTTGAAGTCATCTTGCACTTGACATTCCTCTTTGGTAGCTATAGTTTGCTCATCATCTTCCATGACTTCAAGTTTCTTGACTACCAAAGAGGAATGTCAAGTGCAAGATGACTTCAATTTTGCCAAGTTTTCATCCAAGTCCTATGGCTTCTCGAACTCTCAAGCTTCAAATGTTGGCAATCTTCTTGATTGGGTGATTGAGTCCATTCAAGAAACGTGCCATAGTTTGCTCATCATCTTCCGTGACATTGACTCTTATCATGGCAATCTCCATTTCCTTATAGTATTCTTCAACGCTCTTGGTTCCTTGCTTGAGGATTTGGAGTTTCTTGACGAGGTCGCAGTTGTAGTAGGTTGGGACAAAACGTGTTCTCATGACATCCTTCATTTGCGCCCAAGTTGTGATGGGTGGTTCACCTCTTGCCTCTCGGTGCTCAATGATTTCTTCCCACCAAACGAGGACGTAATCCTGGAATTCAAGGGATGCCATGGCCATCTTCTTCTCTTCCTCATAGTTGTGCAAACGAAATTTTTTGTCAACCTTCAATGCCCATGAAAGGTACTCTTCGGTATCATTGCTTCTGTTGAACTTGGGCATGGTGAACTTTAGCTTGCCATAGCATTGCTCTTCATTGTGTTGGGGTCGGGGATGATGACGCCCTTGTCGTGGAGGATTGTCACCCTCACGTTGCTCCTGACGGAGAGGGTTGTCAACCTCATGTTGCTCTCGACGTGGAGGATTGTCATCCTCATTTTGCTCTTGGCGAACTTGGTGTTCTTGTTGAAGATCTCGTTGAGGAGCTTGAGGAACTTGACGACGCACTCGTGCTTGATATCTTCTCTCTTAAACTTCGTCGTGAAGTGCTTCTTATTCGTCTAGACGTGTATTGCGGTTCCGATTGGCAACGACACGATTTGTATGTAGGAGTGCATTTAGTGCTTCAAATGCTCAAGCTTCTCGTTGTTGTTATTCTTGACCTTGTGCCTCGGCATCTTGCTCATCTTGGTGTTGTCGCGCTCGTTCTTCCTCTTGTTGGTGTAGATTTTGCCGTTCTTGTGCTTGCGCGAATGTAGCTTGATTTTGGCGATGTCAATGCTCTTGCGCTCGAAGTTGCTCTTGATGATCAGTGTCATGTAGGGGTTCGCGATTTGCTTGACGATATTGACGTGTGGCTCGTCGAAGAGTGTTCGAAGTTGGATTACTTGAGCCGGAGATGGTGTCATCGGAGTCGACTCGAGCGGCTCCGTCTTGAGTAGAAGGAATTGGTAGAAGAGTGGTTGACCAACAAGGCATGACTCTCATCCATTCTTGCATTGCTCTCTTTCTTTTGTTCATCGAGCTTGTTGTCGAAGTAGTCTCTTGGCCACCTATGGGACCAAGTGGCCCCTTGTTGGTTCGGCAGGGGGCAGCGTGTTGCACAAAGAGCAGACCAGCATACGGCAGCGCGACATGGAGCACACAAACGATTTACCCAGGTTCGGGCCGCCGTGAGGCATAAGATGCTACTCCTGCTATAGCGGATTGATGGAAGAATGAATGTGGTGGTGCATAGTACACTTGCCTGGCAAGGTTTGCCCGTGGCGACTACGTGCGTGTGGTGGCTTGGGGTTGTCAACTTTTCAACCTTCTAACCCCTCCTACGAGTGCCATGGGCCTCCTTTTATAGATTAATGGGTAAGCATAGTGGCAAAGTGGTCATTATCCACTGATATGATAGCAAATAGTGCTATCATACCTAACTCTGTGGGATGACAGGGCGCATTAAATGCGCCGCTTAGTGTCACATCAATGGGTGCCCGGCAAGGCCTGCCAGGCTATCTTGCCAGCTCCGCTCCTGCTCTCTTGACACGTCGCAATATGGGTGTCATCTGTAGGCTTCTCTGTAGGAAATGGCTGCCATGTGGCGAATGGCTGCCACTTAATCATCTTGCGGCTTGACACTGCACTGATTGACGACGTGAGTCGTGTTTGAGTGGTTGGTGGGGCGGTTCTGCCCCCGCGGGCCCCGGCAGGCTCTGCCGGGGAGCCTCGGTTACTTGCTTCTGGTGGTGGCCTCGCCCCTTGCCGGGCTCGACTGCCCGGCAAGGGAGGCCCTTCTCTTGCCGATACCTTGCTCCTCGGGCTCAATCTTGGTCCATCTGAGCTGCATGTTGGTTCTTCAAATCTCTTGGTTTTCCAATCTCTGACTTAAGCTGGTGCTTCAGTCTTGATCTTATGCCTGTGCACAGTTGGTCAACAGACCCAGGGTTTGTTGCACCGACAGAAGTCCCCGGGCCTGCCCCGAACGCGCTGCTGAGCGTCGTCGCCTAATTAGTGCACAGGCAAAGGTTGCTGAAGGGGTTGGCCCCTTAAGTTTCCCATTGCTGCTTCATCAGCCTTGATTCCGGGCCTGTTTCCAGTTTTCCCGCATGCGGCATGAAGCCAATAGTGGTGGGGTTGCTCCAGTAATGGCCCATGAATGACTTGAACGCATAGGGTAGAAACTGCCAATTTACTCTTCCCACAGTGCTTCCTTATGCTTAGCCACGTATGCAACATGCATCATGCGGGGTAGGTAACGGAGGCGCATGTCACGGGAGAGTACCTTGGGGAGGGCCCGCCTGTCTTGAATTGGGGGAGGATGGCGGTGATCACCCGTGGATGGAGCCGCTGCCCCTCCCACCTGGCCTATAAAAGGGAGGAGCGGAGGAGGGCGGAGTCATCCATTTCTGTGGTCCTCTTCTCCACATCTTCTGTTTTTGTTGGTCATGCTTGAAAGGAAGCCTGGGGCCAGCCCCCGGGCTTTTGTTCGGGATCTCCCTTGGATCTGGAAGGAAGGTTCGGGCGGCACGACGCTGACGCCGGGAGTGCCAACCCCAGCACACTTCCCACCGGGTCTTCCGTGGCTTTGACTTTAGTGAGAGGGGATGCGATCAACACTACGTCATGGCCCGAGGTGGGCACGATGCGTGGTAGTCGACCGCTCCCCATTCTTCTTCCCTTCACGGCATCGGGGAGGAGCCGTGGAAGAGATTTGCCGCCAACGGGGGCGAATCTGGTTCCTCCTGGATGAGGTTTTCTTCGTCGGACAGGAAGGCTCCTTGCTTTCTCACACGTCTTCAGGACATGCGGTGAGTTCTAACGTCAGGTCTCCCAGGGACGACCATGCTTTCTGTGGGAGGGTTTAGGGAGCATGGTGCCCGATGTGGCGGTCGCGCCGAGGTCTTTGGGTGGTAGTGATCCGGGCGGCACCGGCAACCCACGACGCACCACAAACGGGGACGACCGTTCCAACGAGTCATGTTTGCCGGTGACTCCGTGCCACCCATCTGGTCCTCCGGCAGCATCACCATCCACGCCTGCCCTCCGGTTTCTTCCTCCCTGCCGGGGAGCGGCGCCGCCCTGATCTTGGGGAGGCGTCGAATCCCAGCTGTGTGCGCCCCGGCCCCTTCGACCTCTTCCTACAGGAGATGGACAGGGGCAAATGCGTAACATGGCACTTATCTTTTTTCAATCTTAAACTTGTAGGCAAACGCCAAATTTTAATTCAAATAATATAATCTCTCGAGTCCATATTTGTGTTCTGTAATGCTTGTACTTCTATTCACATGTCAATGAAAGAAATAAACCTTGCCGAGAACTCGTGCATGTATATGTCCATGTAGAGGTGGGGTGCCTCTTTATTGTAATTAAACGAGTTTCCCGGCAGGATATCCTGTCGGCACCCTTGTCGTCTGCCGGAGAACCATGCCTGCCGGGGAACTGACCAAGGCGCCAACCGCCCGCCCACTCCCTTTTCACCAAGGGTCATTGCGACTATCCAGGCCGAAGAAAAGTTTGAGCCAAGGATGGGAGCACCCTAGTTTCAAGAGAGCGACGGGGTTTCTCTATGCACAAGTTATAGCTTACAGAACACTAACGGACAAGAGGGAAACTTATCTGTTTGGCTTGTCGGGGACTGATACGTCCATTTTGCATCATGCTTTTATATCAATAATTATTGCATTATGGGCTGTTATTACACATTATGTCACAATACAAGCCTATTCTCTCTTATTTTACAATGTTTACATAAAGAGGGAGAATGCCGGCAGCTGGGATTCTGGCTGGAAAAGGAGCAAATATTAGAGACCTATTCTGCACAGCTCCAAAAGTCCTGAAACTTCACAGATGATGTTTTCCAAATATATAAAAAACATTGAGCGCAAGAACTTCACCAGGGGGGCCACACCCTGCCCACGAGTGTGGGGGCACGCCCTACCCCCTTGGGCGCGCCCCCTACCTCGTGGGCCCCATGGTGGCCCTCCGATGACCATCTTCTGCTATATGGACTCTTTCGATGGGAAAATAATCATAAGCCATCTTCTCAGACGAAACTTCGGCGCCACGAGGCGGAACCTTGGCGGAGCCAATCTAGGGTTCTGGCGGGGCTGTTCTGCCGGGGAAACTTCCCTCCCAAAGGGGGAAATCATCGCCATCGTCATCACCAACTCTCCTCTCATCGGGAGAGGGCAATCTCCATCAACATCTTCATCAGCACCATCTCATCTCAAAACCCTAGTTCATCTCTTGTATCCAATTCTTGTCTCCAAGTCCGGGATTGGTGCTAGTAGGTTGCTAGTAGTGTTAATTACTCCTTGTAGTTGATGCTAGTTGGTTTAATTGGTGGAAGATCATATGTTCAGATCCTATATGCACATTAATACCCCTCTGATTATGAACATGTTTATGCTTTGTGAGTAGTTGCTTATGTTCTTGAGGACATGGGAGAAGTCTTGCTATTAGTAGTCATGTGAATTTGGTATTGGTTCAATATTTTGATGAGATGTATGTTGTCTCTCCTCTAGTGGTGTTATGTGAACGTTGACTACATGACACTTCACCATTGTTTCGGCCTAGAGGAAGGCATTGGGAAGTAATAAGTAGATGATGGGTTGCTAGAGTGACAGAAGCTTAAACCCTAGTTTATGCGTTGCTTCGTAAGGGGCTGATTTGGGTCCATATGTTTCATGCTATGGTTAGGTTTACCTTAATACTTTTGTTATATTTGCGGATGCTTGCAATAGAGGTTAATCATAAGTGGGATGCTTGTCCAAGTAAGGGCAGCACCCAAGCACCGTTCCACCCACATACCAAATTATCAAAGTACCAAACGCGAATCATATGAGCGTGATGAAAACTAGCTTGACGATATTCCCATGTGTCCTCGGGAGAGCTTTACATTATATAAGAGTTTGTCCAGGCTTGTCCTTTGCTACAAATGGATTGGGCCACCTTGCTGCACCTTATTTACTTTTGTTACTTGTTGCTCGTTACAAATTATCTTATCACAAAACTATCTGTTACACTTATTTCAGTACTTGCAGAGAATACCTTGCTGGAAACTGCTTATCATTTCCTTCTGCTCCTCGTTGGGTTCGACACTCTTACTTATCAAAAGTACTATGATAGATCCCCTATACTTGTGGGTCATCAAGACTCTTTTCTGGCGCCATTGCCGGGGAGTGAAGCGCCTTTGGTAGGTGGAATTTGGTAAGGAAAAATTTATATAGTGTGCTGAAATTTACTGTCACTTGTTACTATGGAAAGTAATCCTCTGAGGGGCTTGTTCGGGGTATCTTCACCCCGACCAGTAGAGCAAAGAGTTGCTCCTCAACCTACAGAACCTACTGAAAATGAAAATGCTTGCGTTGAAATTCCTTTGGGTATGGTAGAAAAACTGCTAGCTAATCCTTTTCTAGGAGATGGAACAAAACATACTGATGAGCATCTAATATATGTGGATGAAGTTTGTGGATTATTTAAGCTTGCAGGTGTACCCGGAGATGTTGTTAAGAAGAAGGTCTTCCCCTTATCTTTGAAGGGAGATGCATCGATATGGTATAGGCTATGTGATGATATGGAATCTTGGAACTACAAACGATTGAAATTGGAATTTCATCAAAAGTTTTATCCTATGCATCTTGTTCATCGTGATCGCAATTATATATATAATTTTTGGCCTCGCGAAGGAGAAAGCATCGCTCAAGCTTGGGGGAGGCTTAAATCAATGTTATATTCATGCCCCGATCATGCGCTCTCAAGAGAAATGATTATTCAAAAAATTTATGCTCGGCTTTCTGGTAACAATCGCACCATGCTTGATACTTCTTGTGCTGGTTCTTTTATGATGAAGACTATTGAATTCAAATGGGATTTATTGGAAAGAATTAAACGCAACTCCGAAGATTGGGACCTCGACAATGGTAAGGAGTCAGGTATGACACCTAGTTTTGATTGTGTTAAATCTTTTATGGATACCAATATTTTTCGTAAATTGAGCACTAAATATCGACTTGACTCTGAGATAGTAGCTTCTTTCTATGAATCTTTTGCTGCTTATGCTGATCTCCCTAAGGAGAAGTGGTTTAAATATCATCCTCCCATAGAAGTAAAAGTAGCTGCACCTATTAAAGTTGAAGAAAAGACTATTACTTATAATGATCCTATTGTTCCTACTTATTATGTTGAGAAACTGCCTTTCCCTGTTAGGATAAAGGATCATGCTAAAGCTTCAACTATGGTTCGTAAAAGCAATATTAAAACATATACACCTCCTGAGCAAGTTAAAGTTGAACCCAATATTGCTATTGTTAAAGATCTCTTGTCTGATAATATAGATGGGCATGTTATTTATTTCTGTAATGAAACTGCTAGAATTGCTAAACCCCGTGATACAGATAAAACTAGACATGTGGTAGGCATGCCTATTATTTCTGTTAAAATAGGAGATCATTGTTATCATGGCTTATGTGATATGGGTGCTAGTGCTAGTGCAATACCTTATTCTTTATACCAAGAAGTTATGCATGATATTGCACCTGCTGAGATGGAAGATATTGATGTCACAATTAAACTTGCTAATAGAGATACTATTTCACCAATGGGAATTGTTAGAGATGTTGAAGTCTTGTGTGGGAAAACTAAATATCCTGCTGATTTTCTTGTCCTTGGTTCCCCACAAGATAGTTTTTGTCCCATTATATTTGGTAGACCCTTCTTAAATACTGTTAATGCTACCATAGATTGCAAAAGGGATGTTGTTACTGTTGGTTTAGATGATATGACTCATGAATTTAATTTTTCTAAATTTAGTAGACAACACCATGAAGAAGAATTATCTAGTAAGGATGAAATTATTGGTCTTGCTTCTATTGCCGTACCTCCTAGTGATCCTTTAGAACAATATTTGCTAGACCATGAAAATGATATGTTTATGAATGAAAGAAGGGAATTAGATGAAGTATTCTTTAAACAGGAACCTATTCTGAAAAACAATTTACCTGTTGAAATCCTAGGGGATCCTCCTCCACCCAAGGGTGATCCTGTGTTTGAGCTTAAACCGTTACCTGATACTCTTAAATATGCTTATCTTGATGAGAAGAACATATATCCTGTTATTATTAGTGCTAACATTTCAGAGCATGAAGAAGAGAGATTTTTGAAAACTCTGAAGAAGCACCGTGCTGCTATTGGGTATACTCTTGATGATCTTAAGGGCATTAGTCCCACTCTATGTCAACATAAAATTAATTTGGAAGAAGATGCTAAACCAGTTCATGATCATCAACGCCGTCTGAATCCTAAAATGAAAGAAGTGGTAAGAAAGGAGATACTAAAGCTCCTTGAGGCAGGTATAATTTATCCCGTTGCTGATAGTAAGTGGGTAAGTCCTGTCCATTGTGTCCCTAAGAAGGGAGGTATTACTGTTGTTCCTAATGATAAAGATGAATTGATCCCTCAAAGAATTATTACTGGTTATAGGATGGTAATTGATTTCCGCAAATTAAATAAGGCTACCAAAAAATATCATTATCCCTTACCTTTTATCGATCAAACGCTAGAAAGATTGTCTAAACATACACATTTTTTGCTTTCTAGATGGTTATTCTGGTTTCTCTCAAATACCCGTGTCAACCAAAGATCAATCAAAGACTACTTTTACATGCCCTTTTGGTACTTTTGCTTATAGACGTATGCCTTTTGGTTTATGTAATGCACCTACTACCTTTCAAAGATGCATGATGGCTATATTCTCTGACTTTTGTGAAAAGATTTGTGAGGTTTTCATGGACAACTTTTCCGTCTATGGATCTTCTTTTGATGATTGCTTGAGCAACCTTGATCGAGTTTTGCAGGGATGTGAAGAAACTAATCTTGTCTTGAATTGGGAAAAGTGCCACTTTATGGTTAATGAAGGTATTGTCTTGGGGCATAAAGTTTCTGAAAGAGGTATTGAAGTTGATAAAGCCAAGGTTGATGCTATTGAAAAGATGTCATGCCCCAAGGACATCAAAGGTATAAGAAGTTTCCTTGGTCATGCCGGTTTTTATCGGAAGTTCATTAAGGACTTCTCAAAAATCTCTCGGCCTCTGACTAATTTATTACAAAAAGATATACCATTTGTCTTTGATGATGATTGTGTAGAAGCATTTGAAATACTTAAGAAAGCATTGATCTCTACACCTATTGTTCAGCCACCTAATTGGAATTTACCCTTTGAAATTATGTGTGATGCTAGTGATTATGTTGTAGGTGATGTTCTAGGACAAAGAGTTGATAAGAAACTAAATGTTATTCAATATGCTAGTAAAACTCTAGACAATGCTCAAAGAAATTATGCTACTACTGAAAAAGAATTCTTAGCAGTTGTATTTGCCTGTGATAAGTTTATACCTTATATTGTTGATTCTAAAGTAACTATTCACACCGATCATGCTACTATTTAATATCTTATGGAAAATAAAGATGCTAAACCTAGACTTATTAGATGGGTTCTCTTGCTACAAGAATTTGATTTACACGTTGTTGATAGAAAAGGAGCTGAGAACCCCGTTGCAGACAACTTGTCTAGGTTAGAAAATGTGCTTGATGACCCACTACCTATTGATGATAGCTTTCCTGATGAGCAATTAAATGTCATAAATACTTCTCATACTGCTCCATGGTATGCTGATTATGCTAATTACATTGTTGCTAAGTTTATACCACCTAGTTTCACATACCAGCAAAAGAAAAAGTTCTTTTATGATTTGAGGCATTACCTTTGGGATGACCCACATCTTTATAAAGAAGGAGTAGATGGTGTTATTAGACATTGTGTACCTGAGCATGAACAGGAACAGATCCTACGCAAGTGTCACTCCGAAGCTTATGGAGGACATCATGCTGGAGATAGGACTGCACATAAGGTACTACAATCTGGTTTTTATTGGCCTACTCTCTTCAAGGATGCCCGTAAGTTTGTCTTATCTTGTGATGAATGTCAAAGAATTGGTAATATTAGTAGACGTCAAGAAATGCCTATGAATTATTCACTTGTTATTGAACCATTTGATGTTTGGGGCTTTGACTATATGAGACCTTTTCCTTCCTCTAATGGTTATACACATATTTTAGTTGCTGTTGATTACGTTACTAAGTGGGTAGAAGCTATTCCAACTAGTAGTGATGATCATAACACTTCTATTAAAATGCTTAAAGAAGTTATTTTTCCAAGGTTTGGAGTCCCTAGATATTTAATGACTGATGGTGGTTCACATTTTATTCATGGTGCTTTCCGTAAAATGCTTGCTAAATATGATGTTAATCATAGAATTGCATCTCCTTATCACCCTCAGTCTAGTGGTTAAGTAGAATTGAGTAATAGAGAACTCAAATTAATTTTGCAAAAGACTGTTAATATGTCCAGAAAGAATTGGTCCAAGAAACATGATGATGCATTATGGGCCTATAGAACTGCATATAAAAATCCTATGGGTATGTCTCCGTATAAAATGGTCTATGGAAAAGCATGTCACTTACCTCTCGAACTATAACACAAGGCTTATTGGGCTATTAAAGAACTTAATTATGATTTTAAACTTGCCGGTGAGAAGAGGTTATTTGATATTAGCTCACTTGATGAATGGAGAACCCAAGCCTACGAAAATGCCAAGTTGTTTAAAGAAAAAGTTAAAAGATGGCATGACAAAAGGATACAAAAGCGTGAGTTTAACATAGGTGATTTTGTATTGCTATACAACTCTCGTTTAAGATTTTTTGCAGGAAAAACTTCTCTCTAAATGGGAGGGTCCTTACGTTATAGAGGAGGTCTACCGTTCCGGTGCCATAAAAATCAACAACTTCGAAGGCACAAATCCGAAGGTGGTGAACGGTCAAAGAATCAAACACTATATCTCAGGTAATCCCATAAATGTTGAAACCAATGTTATTGAAACCGTAACCCCGGAGGAATACATAAAGGACACTTTCCGGAACATTTCAGACTCCGAAAAGGAATAGGTATGTGGTACGGTAAGTAAAACGACTCCAAAATAGTTTTTAAGGCAATATTTCTCCATTTTGGAATATTTAGAAAAATAGAAAAATAAGCAGCAGTCCGGAAAGGACATGAGGCTCCACGAGTGTGGAGGGCACCCCCCCTATGTCGTGGGCACCTCGTGTGCTCTCCAGACTCCATTTTCTTACAGGACACATATTTTGGTCGGTAAAAATTCATTATATAATCTCCCGGGGGTTTTGACTCCCGTATCACGCAAAAATCTCCTGTCTTTGTTTCGAGATGTTTTCTGTCAGGGTTCTCAAGGCCTGGCACTATGTCGTCTCCCTCCTCCTCCAACCATGAGGGCAATGATGCGCTAATGAAGATAGATCTGAAGAGAGAAGAACCTATGGAGATCAACAAGGATGAAGGGATCAAGAAGGCCATGGAGGACCAAGTTCCCGCAACAAAGAACACCCTTTAACTGGATCACAATCCTCTTACTCTGATAGAAATCGAAGCTTTCAAGATGATTGAGTTGGCTCGTATACAAAATAAGTATCTCACACATGAAAATATTTTGTTGAAGGAGCATATCATCGCACTCAAGGGCATTATCCACAAGCTAGAAGACCTCCTACGCTCGATGTGCGACTATCCATCATCAACAACTCCACCTTCTTCCCCAACAAAGAAGAATTGAGTATCTGGTATGGGTACTCCACTTGGCAACTGCCAAGCTTGGGGGAGTGCCCCGGTATCGTATCACCATCACTTTCATCTTTACCGTTTTTCTTTGTTCGATCCTTTTGGTAATATCTTGATCTAGTAGAATAAAAGTTCTTAGTATGATCTAGTTGTGAGTTTTGCTTTATTATCCTTCTATGTAATCGAGTCTATGAGCTATATAATAAAGATTAGTTTTGAGTCAAGGGCTTGATTATTTTGCCATGATCCTAAGTGAATAAAAGAAAAGAGAAAGAAATAAAAAGAAACAAAGAGATCATGTGACTCTTATGGAGAGTAATGAGCTCACATAGAAAGAGTATGATGAATAAAAGTTGTTGAGAGTTGACAAACATAGTTTTGGTCATCATTGCAATTAATAGGAAGTAATAAAGAAAGAGAGGTCTTCACATATAAATATACTATCTTGGACATCTTTTATGATTGTGAGCACTCATTAAAATATAACATGCTAAAGCATTGACATTGGACAAGGAAGACAACGTAATGGGTTATGTTTTCTTACATCTGAGATAAATTATATTGTCTTGGACCCTCCAACATGTTGAGCTTGCCTTTCCCCCTCATGCTAGCCAAATTCATTGCACCAAGTAGAGATACTACTTGTGCTTCCAAATACCCTTAAACCAGTTTTGCCATGAGAGTCCACCATACCTACCTACGGGTTGAGTAAGATCCATCAAGTAAGTTGTCATCGGCGCAATCAATAAAAATTGCTCTCTAAATATGTATGATTGATTGGTGTGGAAGAAATAAGCTTTATACGATCGTGTGATATGGAAGTAATGCGACAGACTGCATAATAAAGGTCCATATCACAAGTGGCAATATAAAGTGACGTTCTTTCGCATTAGGATTTTGTGCATCCAACCATAAAAGCGCATGACAACGTCTGATTCCCTCTGCGAAGGGCCTATCTTTTACTTTTATCTCCTATACCGCAAAAGAGTCAAGGTGATCTTCACCCTTCCTTTTTACATTTTATCCTTTGGCAAGCACAATATGTTGGAAACATCCTGGTATATATGGTTAATTGGATGTGGGTTTTCATGAACTATTACTGTTGACATTACCCTTGAGGTAAAACGTTGGGAGGCAAAACTATAAGCCCCTATCTTTCTCTGTGTCCGATTAAAACTCCATACCCATAAGTATTGTGTGAGTGTCAGCAATTGTGAAAGACTATATGATAGTTGAGTATGTGGACTTGCTAAAAAGCTCTTATACATTAACTCTTTCCTATGTTATGATAAATTGCAATTGCTTCAATGACTAAGATTACAGTTTGTTAGTTTTCAATGAAGTTTATGATTCATACTTGATATTGTGATTGAATTAGTACTCTAGCAAAATATATCATATGACAAGAATTATATAAGTTGCTGTTCTAAGAATGATCATGATGCCCTCATGTCCATATTTTATTTTTATTGACACTTTCATCTCTAAACATGTGGACATATTTTTCGATTTCGGCTTTTCGCTTGAGGACAAGCGAGGTCTAAGCTTGGGGGAGTTGATACGTCCATTCTGCATAATGCTTTTATATCAATATTTATTGCATTATGGGCTGTTATTACACATTATGTCACAATACTTATGCCTATTCTCTCTTATTTTACAAGGTTTACATAAAGAGGGAGAATGCCGACAGCTGGGATTGTGGCTGGAAAAGGAGCAAATATTAGAGACCTATTCTGCACAGCTCCAAAAGTCCTGAAACTTCACGGGTGATGTTTTCCAATATATAAAAAACATGGAGCGCAAGAACTTCACCAGGGGGGCCACACCCTGCCCACGAGGGTGGGGGCGCGCCCTACCCCCTTGGGCACGCCCCCTACCTCGTGGGCCCCCTGGTGGCCCTCCGGTGACCATCTTCTGCTATATGGACTCTTTCGATGGGAAAATAATCATAAGCCATCTTCTCAGACAAAACTCCGCTGCCACGAGGCGGAACCTTGGAGGAGCCAATCTAGGGTTCTGGCAGGGCTGTTCTGCTGGGGAAACTTCCCTCCCGGAGGGGGAAATCATCGCCATCGTCATCACCAACGCTCCTCTCATCGGGAGAGGGCAATCTCCATCAACATCTTCATCAGCACCATCTCATCTCAAAACCCTAGTTCATCTCTTGTATCCAATTCTTGTCTCCAAGTCCGAGATTGGTGCTAGTAGGTTGCTAGTAGTGTTAATTACTCCTTGTAGTTGATGCTAGTTGGTTTAATTGGTGGAAGATCATATGTTCAGATCCTATATGCACATTAATACCCCTCTGATTATGAACATGTTTACGCTTTGTGAGTAGTTACTTTTGTTCTTGCGGACATGGGAGAAGTCTTGCTATTAGTAGTCATGTGAATTTGGTATTCGTTCGATATTTTGATGATATGTATGTTGTCTCTCATCTAGTGGTGTTATGTGAACGTCGACTACATGACACTTCACCATTGTTTGGTCCTAGAGGAAGGCATTGGGAAGTAATAAGTAGATGATGGGTTGCTAGAGTGACAGAAGCCTAAACCCTAGTTTATGCGTTGCTTCGTAAGGGGCTGATTTGGATCCATATGTTCCATGCTATGGTTAGGTTTACCTTAATACTTTTGTTGTATTTGCAGATGCTTGCAATGGAGGTTAATCATAAGTGGGATACTTGTCCAAGTAAGGGCAGCACCCAAGCACCGGTCCACCCACATACCAAATTATCAAAGTACCGAACGCGAATCATATGAGCGTGATGAAAACTAGCTTGACAATATTCCCATGTGTCCTCGGGAGCGCTTTACATTATATAAGAGTTTGTCTAGGCTTGTCCTTTGCTACAAAAGGATTGGGCCACCTTGTTGCACCTTATTTACTTTTGTTACTTGTTGCTCGTTACAAATTATCTTATCGCAAAACTATCTGTTACCACTTATTTCAGTACTTGCAGAGAATACCTTGCTGGAAACCGCTTATCATTTCCTTCTGCTCCTCATTGGGTTCGACACTCTTACTTATCGAAAGGACTATGATAGATCCCCTATACTTGTGGGTCATCAGGGACCACAGTGCCGTGCAATCTTCTCGTCCCTTGCCGGAGTCAAGTTCACGACCGGAACCTGCAACTCCATGTAGATGATAATGAATGCAGGATGCTGTCCTATCTATATGCATATGCAAATACTCATGAAATGCTTATGCAGTGATCTAGATGTGCTTGTGAGGCATGCGATGTCGACCGCCCCCCCACAGTGCTTCTTTATTTTATCTTGCACGGGGTCATCACCCCGACTTTGTACAAGGGGTTACATGCAACTGAGGCAAGGCCGGTACAAAAGGGTGGCTGCCAGGCGGTGCCCGACAGCCTCGCGCCTTATGGGTAGTACTTGTGGAGATGCTCAATATTCCATGAGTTTTGCAACTGTGTGCCATCTTCGATCTCCAGACGGACTGCGCCAGGTCTGGTGACTCGTACCACCCAGTAAGGGCCTTCCCACTTTGGTGATAACTTGTTTGTACACTTGGCGGACTGAACGCGCCTAAGGACAAGGTCACCTTCCTCAAAACAGCGGGCATGAACCCTGCGGCTATGATAGCGACACAGGGCTTGCTGGTAGCATGCAGCACGCGTAGCAGCCCGGAAACGGTTCTCCTCAAGTAGCACAACGTCGTCACGCCGGTGCTGACCTTGCACTACTTCATCGTAGGCAAGCACTCGAGGGGAACCGTAAATGAGTTTCGTGGGGATAACTGCTTCTGCCCCATAAACCAGGGAGAAGGGAGTCTGCCCGGTAGCTCGGTTAGGTATCGTTCTGTGGGACCAGAGAACTACCGGCAGCTCCTTGATCTGCAGTGAATCGAAAGTTCTTGTCTTGAGTCCACGAAGCACTTCAACGTTCGCCCTCTCAGCTTGTCCATTGCTCCGGGGGTGTGCCACCGAAGCGAATTAGATTTTGCATCTGAGGGTGTGAACATATTGCATGAAGGCGTGGCTCGTGAATTGGGTGCCGTTGTCTGTGATGATCCTTGCCGGAACTCCGAAACGACACACCAATTCTTTCAAGAACTTGATAGCTGACTGAGCAGTCACCTTTCTCACGGCAGTCACTTCCGGCCACTTCATAAACTTGTCGATGGCAATGAACAAGAATTCAAAGCCCTTGATTGCTCAGGGGAAGGGGCCGAGGATATTGAGCCCCCAGACCAAAAATGGCCATGATAGAGGGATTGTCTGAAGGGCTTGGGCAGGCAATTGTACTCTCTTGGAATGGAACTAACAGGCTTCACATTTCATGATGAGCTCAACTGCATCTTGGAGGGCTGTGGGCCAATAGAATCCTTTCCGGAATGCTTTCCCAACTAATGCCCTTGATCCAATGTGTGAGCCGCACATTCCTCTGTGAATCTCAGCCAGCAGTTCCTTTCCATCCTCCCGGCAAATATACTTCAATTTCACACCATTGGGCCTCCTTCTGTACAGAGTGTCATCGACAAAATGATACATACTGGCCCTCTGGGCTACTCTTTGAGCTTCATCGTGATTGCCAGGGAGTTCTCCGATTTGGAGGAAGTGGACAATGTGCCTTGCCCAAGTTGGAGCCTGGGGCTTGGCAACGAGGACTAGCGGCACCTCCTCGGCTGCGGGAGCACCAGCCTCATTCGCGGGGACCATAGGCCCGGCTGGAGGGGGTGGTTCGACAGGCTGTGAGGAATTGTTTCTGGCAGGGTCTTTGCTGGGAGAGGCTTACCATAGTCCATCTTCCTCCTTTTCTAGGCCATTGTGGCTGGTGATACGGAGGGTTGAGAGAGATGGAGAACAGAAGTTCCAGGTTCCACAGGAAGCTTCTGCGCAGCACACTTTGATAGGTGATCAGCTATGCTGTTTTCCGTACGGTGTACGTGCTTTGTTTGTAACCCGTCAAAGTGCTCCTCCAATCTCCTTACTTCCTCAATGTTTGCTTCCATCAATGGGCTTTGGTAATCTTTGTTGACTTGTCTCACCACGAGCTGTCAATCTCCTCGAATGATCAACTTCTTAATTCCCAATTCTGCTACAATCCTGAGCCCGGCAAGGAGCCCTTCATACTCTGTTGTATTGTTGGTGGCTTCTTCCCGGGCAAAGTGCATCTGGACGACGTACTGCAAGTGCTCCCCGGAGGGGGTAACAAGAAGCATGCCAACCCCTACACCTTGTAGGGAAAAAGCACCATGAACATACATAATCCATTCTTGGGGCGATTCCTTGCCAGGGAGAGCGGTCTCTGTCCTTTCTTCATCAGGGGTTGGCGTCCATTCTGCCATAAAATGTGCCAATGCACTGCTCTGAATAGTTGAAGTTCTCTCAAACTACAAACCAAAGCTGGATAACTCCAAAGCCCATTCCACTATTCTGCCAGTTGCCTCAGGGTTTCGGAGTATCCTTTGCAATGGTAAACGAGTAACAACCGTGATCTCATGGGCTTGGAAGTAGTGGCGCGGTTTCCTTAAGGCCATAATGAGACCAAAGATCAACTTTTGCATGCTAGAATACCTCGATCTAGCCCCTGTAATAAGGAGCTGACGAAGTACACTAGGCGTTGCACCACTTTCTTCATTGCTCCGTCCTTGGGGTTGCTCTCGTTGTCATGCTTACTCTTGTCCTGATCCCTTTCTGACTCTGTCATGATGTGGCCACTTTCTGCCTCGTCCACCTCTCGCTGCACTACCAAAGCTGCACTAACCACTTGGTTGGTTGCCGCCAAGTATAGCAACAATGGTTCTTTGGGATTTGGGTGCAACCAAGGTAGCACAGATGATAGGTAGGCTTTCAACTCTTGCAGAGCTGCATCTGCTTCCGGGGTCCACTTCATAGGTCCCGCCTTCTTCAAAACCTTGAAGAACGGCAGGGCATGCTCGGCAGACTTAGAGATGAATCTGCTCAGCGCGGCAATGCACCCCGTCAAGCGGCTCACATCCTTAACTATCCTTGGTGCTTGCATTTGCTCAATAGCCTTGATCTTATCGGGGTTGGCTTCGATCCCCCGATGGGACACGAAGAACCTGAGTAGCTTGCCGGAAGGAACACCAAACACACATTTCCCTGGGTTGAGCTTCAGATTGATCTTGCACAGATTAGTAAATGTGTCTTCCAAATCCTGGATAAGGGTGTCCTTATCCTTGGTTTTGACCACAATATCGTCCATACAAGCTTCTATATTTCTGTGTAACTATGGCTCAAAACCAATCTGGACTGCCCTTGCAAAAGTGGACCCGACACTCTTTAATCTGAACAGCATGCGGACAAAGCAGTAAGTACCACGTGGAGTGATGAATGATGTCTTCTCTTCATCTTCCTTAGACATGAAGATCTGATGATATCCTGAGTATGCATCCAGAAAGGAGAGCAAATCACATCCAAAAGTAGAATCCATGATCTGGTCAATGCGCGGCAAGGGAAATGGGTCCCTCGGGCAAGCTTTGTTGAGGTATGTGAAGTCAATGCAAAGCCTCAACTTCCCATTAGCTTTCCGGGCCACTACTGGATTTGCCAACCACGTAGGATGCAGTACTCCTCTGACCAAACCAGCTTCTTCCAACTTCTTGATCTCTTCGACAATGAACTGTTGCCTCTCCAAGGCCTGCTTCCGTACTTTCTGCTTGACGGGTCGGGCATGTGGGCAGACAACAAGGTGGTGCTCAGTTACCTCCCTAGGAACACCAGGGATATAAGATGGTTGCCAAGCAAACACATCAATATTCACCCGCATGCATTCTACATCTTGCTATCCGGAGTGCAATTCTTTCTACCGTATCATTGGAGGTGGTATTATGTCATTCTTGAAAATTTGAGTTCATGTTTCATGATTCTCATGTTGTCAAGAATGAGGTATTTTATATCCATCAACCTCTTCGTTGGAGTTATCTTGGGTAATATTTTCACCTAAAGCTTTCCCTAAGGATTGTTGCTATTATGGTGCCCATAAATGACTCAAGTTCTTTTATCCTCCCGGTGAAATAGTTTCTCGTCTCCTTGTGGATATCAATCCAATCTATCGTTTCCGTCGGTGGCAGAATTTCAACTCAGCTTTGAGATGTTTTCCATAAGCCCACAACAATCTTACTCTTTTCGTTGTTGGTTTCCAACAACTCCGTTCGACCCTTCTCCTAAAGACGTTGTTTTCCTCTCCGTTCTTTTGAATCCATTCTTATAGTCGTTCCGGAGGCATTGCGATGCTGTTCTTTTCACTCATCATCTCGCTTTTGTCAAAGATCTTGTTCTTTTCATGCCTATCCATTTAACCGGAGTGTGGTGCCATTCTACTCAAGTTATTTTTGCCTTATCAAGCCTTGCATCTCTTTTTAACCGGAAGCAATGAGTGCGCTTTCCTATTTGTCATCGAGGGTGGCGCTGATAGTGAAAGTACCACCAACGCCAGCCAGCCCCACCTAGACCTTTGATGCGGAGCATCCCATGTTCATCCCCACGTACACTTCGACTACTCTCGAAGCCCCAAGGATACATAAGATGAGACCTCGACTATACACCATTGGACACAAGGTGAACTCGCTCCTCTCCGAACTTTCACTTTCCACATGTGAGACATGGCTACTACCTCAAACTTGTGTGCTATGCATGTCCAGGAAGCAAGATGAAGCCCATGGACCAGAAGGCGATGACACCAAGTGCGAGGAACAAGAAGAAGGGCTACGGAAGAAGCTCCAGCCACCGGACGACCGGCTGGGACCGGACATCTGACGCCTGAAGACCCGTCGGACGTCTGGCTCGGACCAGACGATCGGCGATCCTGCACCCGAGCCAAATGAGTGGATGTCCGACAAGTCCCGGACGTCCGACACAATCCAGCGTCCGGACGTCCCACCGCCCCCGGAAATCCGGCGCCACCTCAACCGAGCCCAAACGCCGGACGTCCGACAAGTACCGGACGAGCGGACCCTCGCGAGCCACTGGACGTCCGGTACCTGTCGGAGGACCGGCGTGTGTCTGTGCACAGAGATCGGGCCCGAGGCCCATGTATCCCTCACTTACCCATTCGTGTCCCTAGACTGTATATACTCTTCCACACCCTCCTAGTTAGGGTTAGCATTGGTTTAGCTCATATTTAGAGATAGAGCATTGCTCATCCACATCGGATCTACTCCACGAGACAGACCGCGGCCTCTACGGAGAAGATCCCTTTGGATTCAAGACCTCCTCGCGGAGAAGAACTTCAAGACCTCCTCACGGAGAAGATCGGTTACCTCTTGTATCGTCCGTTGTTGACTTTGGTTCTTGTATCTTCCTTTGTGTTCATGGATCTAGCGCATGTGTGATCATTCTTGTTGATTTGAGTGTTCTTTGTGTTCCCCTCGTCTCCCTCCTCGTGTTCTTCGTGTTCATCGCGGGATCCGCTCCTTTCATGAAAGATCGGCCCATAGGGTTCCTACCCTACATCATCTTGGTATCCTGAGCCACGTTGACCACGATTTTGGAGCCTCCCCTCCTTGTTTTCTAGCCTAATTTTGTTGTGTTCTTCCCCAATTTCGAAAATCCCCACCAAAAATAGCCCCAATTTTTTTTTTGTGATTTGTTGGTTTGACGAAGTTGTGTTGGATTTGATCCATGGATTTGCTTGGTTTCACGTGGATCTAGCATCTCCCCAATTTCCCCATCTTTCATCCATGAAATCTCATCAATTTTGACCCTAAAATCATCATTTTCCGCCCAAAATCGCGCCCCGGATCTCAAATCCCGCATTGACCCCGACACACCGGACGACCGACCTTTTACGGACGTCTGGAGCCCCTGGAATGACCGGACGTCCGACCTTTTCCGGACGACTGGAACCCCTAACCCGAGCCAAATTTACGGATTTCCGAGCCCGCCCGGATGTCCGGCCCCCGTACATCCGACCTTGTCCGGACGTTCGTAACCTGTAGATATCAACTTCGGCATATTTTTGTTTCGGCCATAACTAATTCATCCGAACTCCGATTTTGACGTTCTTTAGCTCGTTTTGAAGCTCTTGACACCCCCCTTCCCAAAACAATACCACCAACATCTTTTTACTCCATCAAAGTTTGACAAATTTGGCATCTTTTCCTAGAGCTTACACCACATCATCCGCTACACCACCACCGACTTCTGCAACCTAACCACTATTGATCCCCATCGCATTAGTGGTTGCTTGAGGAGTGATTTGAGTCTCCTAAGGTGTCCAGGCTACTTAGGGACGGTTGCTTCTTCATCAACCACCACCACCACTTTCGCATAGGCTTACCAACCATACACTTCTTCCACCCCAACTTAACTCAATTTTGTTTGTGTTGTGAGTTGTGTCTCCTAAGGTGTTTCGGCTACTTAGGGACCGTGCTTCCAACTCCGACACCGTGTATAGTCCACCACCTTACCCTCCACTTCCGCATTGCGTACTCCATAACCCATCTTTGCATTTTCTGCAATCCCATTGAGCTTCCGCAACCACCACCGCATTCCCACAACCATTTGACATTTGAGAATTAGAGTTCGCGGTTTTTCCGTTTCCTAAGGGGTTTTGACTACTTTGGGACGAGTCTCCATCATATTGGTATCTCCATCAAGATCACCGCCACTCATCATCGACACGGACGGTAACCTCCATATCATCTTGGTATCGTGGTATCGCTCCATTGTATATTCCCTTGCCATTGCATTGATAACCCCTAGCCCATTTTGCGTCACTTGCCTATCGAGACTAGCCATTTGAGTATTGCCGACAACGTTACTTGTGCACATTAGTGATCTACACCTCCCATTGCATATATACCGTATCATATTGGTATCATCATATCAACCCTTGTGCCTCAAGTTTGTTCCCGCATATATACAATTCCTATCTTGGTTTGTGCATTGTGCCAAAGTGGCCATACAAAAAAACAAGAATAATATTTTAAGCAAAGAAAAAGAGTGAGCAAACAAGCTTGTAAGCAAGTGCCATAGCATCATACAACATTGCATAAGATTGTCATATCCGATCATCTTGGATCATACCACCAGAACATCATATACATAGCATACTTGGGATAGAAGTCGTTGCATTTTTGTCTCCTATAGGTTGTGCACAAGTGTCGTATCCGCCTATTGAGCAATCGTGCTAGCGTCTCTCTAGAGTTGTGCAACAAGAGCATTTTCCGTGGATTCCACATTTTGATCTCATTCCTTGGTTGCACGACCCCATTTATCTATCCGTGTGTGTGTGTTTCCGTGTGGCACATATTGCTATTGGTCTACTTGTTTCACTTGCGAATTTGTGAATCTCTTTCAACATTATTGACTCTTGCTAATATTTTGCATAAATATTATTGTGCCACTATCCTCACTGAGCTCCACCGTAAGCCTTACTTGTGTAGGTGTGAGAAAATGACAAGAATTGGTGCCAATTGCACTATTTCCTTGTCCACATTGGAGTGATCATTGATCCACTTTTAACTTCGGTCAAGGTACATTTGGTATTCGTTCTTCTCTTTCTACCACTCACATTTTTCTCTTGGAGTGATGGATAGGCAAGGCATTTCATCTCCGGTCTTCCACGACAACGACAGCGTGAACAACTACATCACCAAAGCGTCATTCTTCGATCTACAACGACAAATCCAAGGTGCATAATCAAGATTGAGAGAGCGCATCGAGAACCTCTCCATTGACATTCGCCACTCCGAAGCGAGGAAAAGGGACTACATCGACAACAAGCTTTCCGCACAAAAGGAGGAGCAAGATGCAAGGATGGAGGAGATTCAGACTTTGTTGGCCAAACGTTCTTCCCCTTCATCATCCTCAAGGCGGCGGCGAGTAAGTCAATCATCTTCGGAGTGCCCAAGCAATGCAAGCGCAAGTCGTCCACGTCCACATCTCCATGGCGAGCACCATCACGTTCGTGATCCACATCGTCATGAAGGGGAAGTCACCTCCAAGCATCATGTGCACGAGGACAACGAACGCCATCGAGCTCAAGCACGACAACGACACCATCATCATGAAAATACTCGCCAAGTGCAAATGCACAAGTCCCAACAAGCCCTACTTCACGCCAAGGCCAAACTTCGTGAGCACAAGAGAAGACCGCGAGACGAGCACCACCAAGATGGAGCTACGGCTACACCAACCACTTCGGCATCTTCGCCAAGTGCTATCAAGGCATCTTCGCCTTTGGACGTACGACATCTTCGCCTACTTCTCATGAGTTTGCCTACATCGACATCTTCAAGTACAAGGAGACCACCTATGAGCGAGGGTGACACTTCCATCTTCGGAAGCCCCTCAAGGAAGATGGCCGAGCACGGGAAATTCCCTTCAGACATGGAGACGAGCTATGAGGTGCCACATCATATGGGCCTCCTACAACAAGATGACGGCAAGAAGGTCGAGCAAGGGCCATCCCCTTTGACCACGACGACGCGCACGAACCTCTTCAACAACATGAAGACGGCGCCCATATTGGACTCATGCTCCGAGTCAAGTTACGAGACCGCACATGAGACCTTACCTTTGGTCTTAGAGGAGAGTGATGATGTGCCATCTTCGGCCTTCATCCACGGCTACAACTACGACATGATTGAGCATGGAGACATTTGCACCAACATCTCTCCGACACCCACATATAAAGAGATGCCCCAATTCCCATGTGAGGAGAGCCACCCCACCATGAGTGATATGAGTGACTCCACCATTTTTGACATGAGTGCATTTCCTATGAGAGGATGAGTGTGACCACCACTAGCCCCACACTTGAGAGCATCCAAGAGGGAGTGAGTGAGCCACCACACTTAGTGAGTGAGGTAGTTGACACGGCACGTGAGGCCACTTTGATTTCTAATGACTTAACCTCTACTCCTAGTGTGTTTTCTTCTTTGGTGCTAGGTATCCTACATGACGACATGCCTATCCTCGACGAGTCCATACCTCCAATGGAGACGACGATGGCCATGGTGGGAGAAGATGCACCCCCACACGGTTCCATCAAGATGAAGATGACCACGACTTGGTCTTCGACACCTCACCTACAACACATGAGCGATGCTCCAAAGGTAACATAGGTGACTGTGCTTCTCTTGTCCCACTAGTGGCCTATTTTGCGAATGCTTGCTTGCATGATGTGATGAGGACATCAATACCATTGTTACACCCACAGCCCCTGCCGCTATACATACTGGACCAATTACTAGAGCTCGCGCACGCTAATTGAATTATCAGGTACTTTCATTTCTTCGTGACGATTCTAATGTTCATGAGAATATGATGCTGCCTAAATTGGATACATTTGTTTTGCTTACAAATGAAGGGCCTAGCTTGGACAAGAAAGATGAACCTTGGAGCAAGTTCAAGCATGGAGATGATGGCATGCGCAAGGGGAACAAGAACGGAGTTACAAGTGATGATTCCAGGACTCTGAAGCCACCATAATGAGTGCATGAAGCATGGGACGAAATATACAAGATGCCATTTCATAAATTTCGTCCAGAGGCTATTCTAGGTGCTGCGTCACCTTATTATTGGGCCAGGCCCATGTATTCTCGAAGCACTTAAGTATAGGCCGTTTTTAGAGTCCGTATGTGTGGGGAAACAAGAGTTAGGGTTGGTTTCGGACCCCTCCACCAAGGGCCACACAGTTCCCCCTCTCTCCTCCATATATACAGCCCTTAGGGCATCGTTTAGACTGTGGGTTTTGTTTAGATTAAAAGTTCGCCATAGCTGCAACTTCTGTACTTCGTTTGTGTCCAAAGACCAGACCAAGACGTCACAGAACCCCACCTTGATCAATAAAGCTTTCATCTTATATTCGCAATATCCAGATTGCAATCTCAGTTTCTTGCTTGTTCTTCGTTTGCTCACAGGAAACAGACCCTCGTGGTCAGGTTGATCGTGCTCCGGTGTGGTCAATAACCCCTCGGAAGTTGGTTTAGCGATTGCTAAGGCGCAACGTCTCGCACATTCGTAGTCGGATCGTCAAGGTCGACTCCCACAGAAACGATAGCCACCATCTCATCAAAACATCGGGACACCTTTGCCTCTATCAGGTGGTATCAGATTTCTAGGTTGCTCGGTGAGATTTTACAGTTTTTCGTAGTTTAGATCGAGTCTGTTCTTCATACCTATAGTCCACGAAAAAGCCAAAAAAATTAGGGTTAGTTCATCCTATCCGAACCAATCTGAGCCTTTGCATAATCTTTTCTGTATTTGCTTTGTTGAATTTGCGGTTGCATCGTCATGTCAAGTTGCTGGTCTTAGCATCTAGTCCTTTAGAGTTTCGAGTTATGTTCACAGGTTGTCACGTCGCCGCTGCCATATTCACCACCACATATTCTACACCAATCCGAGTCCATTACGCCACCACATATTTGCCTCCATCATGCCAATCCGAGTCCACCTGCAAGGCTGCAACATATATCCGCCGCCAGTCCGACTTCCACCAGATTCATCGCCGTCACCAGTCCGAGATTCCACCAGATTCATCTCCGCCACCAGTCCTAGTCCGAGTCCAGTAATTGTTGCATTGTTTTCAATTTCCGGATCACGCGATACTTTGAGTCGTGACAGAATAGGACTCTTGAGATTCTGTGCTACCCGCAGAAGAGAAATAGTTCCAAACTAAAAAAAACTAAGTCTGGCAAATTCTGGCTAGGTAGTTTTTAGACCATTTGTAGACTTTTTTGAAAAAAAATTGTCGAGGAGCAAAAAAAAGAGAAAAAAAGTGCAAAAAAGTGAAAAAAATTCAGAGCGTGCTCCTCCCTTGTTTACGTGCAGCGCCGTGATTTTGTTAGTGTTCTAGGCTCATGTCTCTAGCACGATCTAGCCTAGGACCATCACAGTACCGTCGTTGAGCGTTTATTCAACTTTGCATCTCTGAATTGATTATTGCTGACCCTTTTTGCTACCATATTATAAGCCTTCCTAGCTCCACATACATCTACATCATGCGTTTGACTGTCCCTGGTAATCGCTGTATCCAAGCTTTGAGTGTTTTGACTACGACGGTTGCTGATCACCGCCTGCTGCTGGGTAAGAACTGGTAAGAATTTGAGATTTGCTTGACGGATTTGTGACACTCCACCACCGCCATTTTCTAGTAGTCTGTAGGATCATATTCTTGTGTGTATCTATTGCTGCTAACCATGGCAGGATCACAACTCGATGCGATTGACTGGGAGAACATGATGAACAAAGAGTTACATGATAAATTTCAGGAAATGATGAGTGGACAGGTGGAAAGATGTGCTAAACAGATTTGAAGAGGCCATGGAGAAGATAGATGTCATTGACAAGGCGTTCGAAACAAAGCTCGATAATAAGTTTAACGAATTGCTCGCGCGTTTACCCCCGCCCGCTGCACCTGTCGCACCTCTATAACAACAACAACATCGTCTTCCAAATCAAGTGGGACGAGCACAACGCGTTCACATTGAGCCTGGTCAAACTTCTGGTGCTGTTGTACCTACTGTTGGTGCTTCTGTCGCTCTTGCTGCTACTGCAGAGGTGGAGGACCATTATGAGGATGAGGTTGATCAAAATCAGAACTACGTGCAACCACCAGCAGCACCACCACCAGGTCGTCCTCATGCATATCATCGCAATGGTAGGGCTGCACCACCACCTAAGGTACATGACCATCTTCCTAAACTAAAATTGAGTATTCCACCATTTGAGGGTAGATATGTTCCTGATATATATCTTACTTGGGAGTTAGAAACTGAACAACGATTTACATGTTTACAATATCCTGAGGAGAGACGTGTTCCTGCTGCTGTTTGTGCTTTCACTAGCTTTGCATGTGTTTGGTGGTCTGAACATTGTAGATTATATCCTATTCCAGCTACTTGGGCTGCTTTGAAAACTACTATGCGTACTCGTTGGGTTCCACCATATTATCAATGTGAATTACTTCAAAAATTGCAGCGTTTAATACAAGGAAAAAATTCTGTAGAAGAATATTATCAGGAATTACAAACTGGCATGATTAGATGTGGTATTGTTGAGGAGAGATTCAGACCATTCTAGAGTATAAGGAGTATACTAATATCACTCGTTTATTCCATCTTGCTTGTAAAGCTGAACGTGAAGTGCAGGATCGACAGGTATTGGTGCGAACTAACTTTTCTGCAGGTCGATCTTCATCATGGACACCACGTGCATCCTCTACTTCCACTCCACCAGCACCTCCATCAGGTGCCACCTCCAGCCGTGATACAAGAAAGCAGGCACAACCACCACTATCTACCAAGCGCACACCTGCCGGACCTGCGTAGAGCTCTTCTTCTTCCATGGCATCAACATGGCACACAAGTGATATTATTTATCGTCGTTGTAAGGGAAGAGGACATTTTGCGAGAGAATGCCAATCTCAGTGTGTGATGATTGTTACTGAGGATGGTGGGTATGAGTCCGCTAGTGACTATGATGAGGAGACTTTCGCTCTTATTACACATGAAGAACAAGGTGAAGATGATTCTGATCATGAGACGCAATACATGGCTGCTGAAAATGCTGACAGGTATGAATGTTTAGTTGCTCAACATGTTTTGAGTGTGCAGGTTACACAAGCTGAGCAAAATCAGAGGCATAATTTGTTCCATACAAAGGGAGTTGTGAAGGAACGTTCTGTTCGCGTCATCATAGATGGAGGGGGCTGCAATAACTTGGCTAGCATGGAGATGGTGGAGAAGCTATCTCTCACCACAAGACCACATCCACATCCTTACTACATCCAATGGTTCAACAACAGCGGCAAGGTTAAGGTAACACGTACTATTCGTGTGCATTTTAGTATCTCTACATATGCTGATTATGTTGATTGTGATGTTGTACCTATGCAAGCATGTTCCTTATTACTTGGTAGACCATGGCGATTTGATAAAAATTCTGTACACCATGGTAGAAACAATCAGTATACTCTTGTTCATAAGGATAAAAATATTACTTTGCTTCCTATGACTCCTAAATCCATTTTGAAAGATGATATTAATAGAGCTAATAAAGCAAAATAGGAGAAAAATAAGAGTGAAAATCAGATTGTGGCAAAAGAATTTGAGCAACAAATGAAACCTACTAATAAACCATCTAGTGTTGCTTCTGAAATTAAATTGAAAAGCGCATGTTTACATGCCACAAAATCTGATATTGATGAGCTAGATTTCAGCAAATCTGTTTGCTATGCTTTTGTGTGCAAAGAGGCATTATTTTCATTCGAGGACGTGCCTTCCTCTTTGCCTCCTACTATCACTAACATTTTGCAGGAGTTCGCTGGCGTCTTTCCACAAGACGTGCCACCGGGATTACCACCTATTCCAGGGATTGAGCATCAAATTGACTTAATTCCCGGTGCATCATTACCCAACCATGCACCATACCGTACCAATCCAGAGGAGACGAAGGAGATTATGCGTCAAGTACAAGAACTGCTCAACAAAGGTTACATACGCGAATCCCTTAGTCCTTGTGTTGTTCCTATCATTTTAGTGCCGAAAAAGGATGGTACGTCGCGTATGTGCGTTGATTGTAGAGGCATTAATAATATTACTATTCGTTATCGTCATCCTATTCCTAGGCTAGATGATATGTGTAGCGACCTGACCCGAATGGGTCAAGTCTCTGTGCTTAAGTGTCATCCCTGGATCGGTATGCTGACACACACAGTACTCGAAGGATTTATAACAGAGGTAAATCACATGTATAAAGTAACGTATATACTATTACCTCAATCCATATAGCGGAAGCAACAAGGTTGTGGATTCCCATCAACACCAACGGCAAAGTTGAGTGTAGAAATCGTAACCCTAACGTATCACTTACTCGTTGTAAGATAATCCTGCAACATGAGACGTTGCAGCCCGAAACGGGTCAGTACATTGAATGTACTGGAAAATTCACACCATAGAGAAAATGATGAACAATGGCTATCACTATATGCATATATGGCTGGTGGAAAAGCTCTATGGTTATAAGGTTTTTGCGTAAAGCCAATTTTTCTCTACTTCAAAGGAATAAGATTGATTACTATCATGGTGGTTGTTAAACATTGAGAATGGTTGACAGCATTCTCAATCCCAATTAAGTAACATCATTACAACCCAACAATATTAATTTTAGAGTAACATGTTGAGATTCACATGAAAATCCAGGTACTAGATACTCAGGATGTCCATAACCAGGGACACGGCTAATCATGATTAGTTTATACACTCTGCAGAGGTTTGCGCACTTTTCCCCACAAGACTCGATCGCCTCCGTTTGGTTTCTCGCACTACAGGGTGTTTGACAAGACGGATGACCGAGACACAGTCTTTCAGAAGCGCTAGCACCTTACGGCGGGTAGACCGGTACACCTACTTTCCCCTACATCTGCTAGTCTACCACTGTAAGAGTTCGCACGACTTACTCAACTATGCCAGAGCCCATAATGGCTTGTGGCTGCACACGGAAGTTTCTAGTATGAATAATCTCATGATCCCTTTGAGCCTGGGTGGCGGTCCAAAAGAAAACAGGCAAGTCCTGGTAACCCCAGGTGCCTCAATCCACCCAGATGTGTGTTAGGTTGCCACCTTAGATAAACCATTAATTATCAATCTCACATCTGTCATGGATATCACTCACCCAATCCACGTCTACTAGCATAGCATGGCATAATAAGCAAACGTAGAAGTAACTCCCAAAGGTTTGAAAATAAACAGGTAATAGGTACTACCTCATCTACTTCCCATCCCACAATTTAATTAGATCCTAATCATGCAATGTGTGAGGATTGATCTAATGCAATAAAACTGGGTTGTAGAAAAAGGTATGATCAAAGTGTGAACTTGCCTGCAATGTTGATGAAGATGATTCGCACTCAAAACTCTTGATAGCTCTACTCGTCACACTCCGGTCAATCTATCGTAAGCAAGCAATAGTAACCACACATAAACAATCACTCAAAAGATCAGAAAGAACGAAGAAGACGATTCAGAAACATCAAAACCAAGCAAATAACTCTTGTAACAATTTCTAACAGTACCAAAATTATGTGAATTTGGCCTTATTAGAATGTTTAGGTCAAGAGCTTCGATTTGCAAAAAGAATCAACTCAAACGGAGCTACGAAACTCAAGTTATGATCAAACGAAGTTTGAATTCAAATCTGATCTAATTCAAATTTTAAACTTTTCAAAAATATGTTGAGTTGGATTAAAGGGTAGAGGGGATCACAACGAAGATGTGAGCGTTGGTTTCGTTGAATTTGGGCTAACGAGTAAAAAGTTATAGTCGTTTGAAGAACATGGACTATTCTGTAAATAAAATATTCACATCCAGGTCCCTGGCCGAAATTAAAAAAAATAAAAGAAAAAGACTAAATAGCGGACGTTCGTTACCGAACGCTATCGAACGAAAATCGTTCATTGCGAAGACCTAACCAGCGAAAGTTTACTAGGTAACTAGTTTTAAAAGAAAAACCGGTTTTTAAACAGAAAACCAAAGAGAAAAAAACCCTAAATAAAACCGGCGAACCGGGGCGGTTATTGTACCGGTTCGGCAGCGGGTCGTCGGCGGCGGCAGATCGGCGACGGCGGCTCTCCGGCGAGGCAGGGCGAGGCGCGGGGCGATCCGGCGCGGGGCGGAGTGCGGCGCGGGCAGCAACAACGGGCGGCGGCGAAGCAGCTGCGAGCGGCGGCGGCGGCGAGAGGCGGTGCAGGCAGCAGCGTGATGCGGGAGAAGCGGCGCGGCGCGGCAGAGAGGGGAAACGGGGCCCGGGGCTCCGGATATATAGGGAGGAGGGGAGGCACGGCACCGACTTGGGGAAGGGGCAGGAGGAGGAGTCCTCCTCGGCCACGACGGCGGTGGCGACGTACGCCGGCCGGTCTCCTGCTCGGGGAGAGAGACGGCGCGAGGGGCTGGGCCGCTGGCGCTGGGCTGGGTCGGCCCAGTTCGGTAGAAGAGAAAGAAGTTTTTTTTTAAAAAAGATTTCCAGACAGCAGGATAAAATAAACAAAACAAAATAACTATAAATTTTATATAGGCATATAATATGTCAAAATTTTCAGAAAAAGATTTTCTACGACATGGACATTTTTATAAAGTCAAATAAAATCCAGAAAAATTCAAATAATTCAAAGAGTGTTTGTGCTCTAATAAGATCCAACTAAAATCATTTTTAAAATACCAAAATGATTTCAAATTAATTTTTCTCCAATTTTCTATTGTAGGGAATCATGTTACCCTAATTTCCATATATTTTGTTTTTGGAGAAAAATAATTTGAATAAAACTCAAATAAATCCAAATTGAAAATAAATTCAAAATAACTTTGAATTTAATTCTTTGAAACTCCCAACTCATATTTCATAATTTGAAGAAGTCATTTTATCTCCTCTCGTGAAAATCATTGAGTTGCTTAAAGTTTATGAATTGAAACATTTCCAAATGAAATCCAATTATTTTCAAATACCCTTTCATTTAATTTAAATGGAAGAAGTCATATCATCTTCGCTCAAGGGTTTTGTATTTGAAAAGAATTTGAATTCACGGAGATCAAAATGCAAAAATGAAAGTTTGGGAAAGTCCTTTTATTCCCTCTCATTTAACTTTCAAAAGTTTCGAATTTCACTCATTTTCAGTCAATCAATCAAACAATCAGTCAAATCTATCTATTTATTATAACATTCCAAAATTTAGAATTTTGGGATGTTACAAACCTACCACCCTTATAATGAATCTCGTCCTCGAGATTCGGAGCGGCTAGCAAGAAAAAGGTTAGGGTTTGGGGTCTTCTCAAAATCCATCGATCATCACAGAGGGTCTGGGGTGCTACCACCCTTAGAAACATTGTTACTATTCCATCAATACTCATATACTCCATCCTTATTCTTGATAGGGTCGGTCTTCTCAGATCCTCGAGAAAATTCCTTCTCTGAGCTCTTCCGGTAGGGGCATAACCTTTTCCTCAATTCTTCTGTCCTTTTATCTTTGGTAAGGTTCTGCCGGGATTGGGTCTCCTTAGCTGACGGGTCTGGCACCAAAACTAAGCAACTATCGATATCTCATGGTGGTCAACAATTTGTGGTTTCTCCTGCAGGAAATGGGTCTGGTTGATCCTCACCGTATAACCTACAGTTGGCAACCGCTGCCGTGTACAAGGGGAAAAATTGCTATACCATTCTAGGGTTTAAACAAGGTTTTGATCGTCGTCTCTCCACTATAGGTAAGTCACTCAGATTTACCATCCCATATAGCAAGGCGAATAATAAGAGTAAGTCGGTATGGTGATCAATCCATCCCGCACCCAAATCATTACCTTGTATATAGTTTAGCGAATCTCGCATTCTAACACTCGGTCATCCTCACAAGCATTGCAGAATTTCTCTCGTCGACGAACCAAGTTCGGAATAATCCATTGATTCTGCAAGCCAGACAAACATCTATCGTTCCTTCACAACTCTCAGGTTTTGCGTTACTCCTAAAAATCGTCTATCGATAAGGGCATATCCTCTTCCAGGGTTTTTCCTTCAGCAAGAGTGTGCTTGCTTCTTGGCAGGTCCTGGGCCTGTGAGTTATGGCACATCCCATCACTTGCAAACCTTGAACTCATCATCGGGGCAACTGATCGTTATTCCAACATCCAACTTCCTAGTATTCTTAAATCCATCCAATTGTACTGTCTTTCTTCCTTCTATTGACACCAAACTAGGACATGATTACTCATACTCATCATGGAATTTCCATTGATCCATATTTCCGACATCATACCTCCTTTATATCCAATAGTAATTCGTCTCTTCATATTCTTGGGGTATCCAACATATCGAGATAAAACTCGTACCTATGAAGTCCACTCCGTGGAACGTCATTATCCTTTCCAGGGGTCAAGTGTCCTTACAGGGGAATATTGGCCATCTCTGCATGGCACTTCTTCAACTGGGAACCGTAAAACACATCATGAACTCCTGACAGTCCTTCGGGTGACTCAAATTTGTAGGCCACTTCTCTCATATGCTCCAAAACTCGGTATGGTCCTACAAATCTCGGGGCTAACTTTACCTTAACTCCAATTCGTTTAACTCCTCGCAGAGGGAACACATGAAGACATGCTCTGTCTCCAATTTCATAGACTACCTCCTTGAGTGTTTAAGTCTGCATAACTCTTCTACCTGGACTGAGCTACTTTCAGTCTATCTCGAATCAACTTAACACTCTCTTCCGACTCCTTTGATCACCTTTGGTCCAAACAACTGTCGGTCTCCAACTTCATTCCACATACTCTTGGGGCATCACACATATCGAGACAAAACTCGTATTCATTTTGTCCGAAATCCATTACAGGGTACTACCACCCTTAAAATCCACAAATCTTCCATAGACCATATTTCTTTTATCCTCAAAAATGGTCAAAATCCTTCTTCATAGAGTATCAACTCATAAAATCTATATCAGTACCAACGATGCTACTTTATTCATTCTCAAATGTTTACAATCTCTCGCTTCTCCATTACATGTCTCAACTCAACACCTCAATATAAAAGAAAAAATGTTCTCACTTCTACTACTCCATTTCTTTTGTTGCAAACTCAACTATCTAGCACAAGTTTCCTTCTCCTTGGGGCATTCTCTAGCAAAGTGCCCTGCTCCTTTACAACTAAAACACATTACTTCTGACAAGTTTCGAGGTTTCCTTGTAATTACGTAGCCTACTTGGGTCCTTGGCTTCCTTTTTGGGCAATTGCTGAGGTAGTGCCCTGACTCCTTGCACTTATAACAAGTGACATGACTCAGATCCTTCCTGGAATCCAATCTACTTCTCTTTCTGGACTTTTCCATTCCCATCAGAGCTTCTATTTCCAGTGGGTCATACTCTACTTCCTTTGTCGGGAATTTTACTAAATCCCCATTCAAACAATTCTGGGAGATGTGTCCTTCTCCACATGAATAGCATGACTTGGTGCAGGGTTTAATTGGCTCTTCTTTGGGTGTGTCCTCCACATCTTCCTTCATCACAAGTTCTTCTAAACTTTCCATAAGGGCTCCTCTCGTTGCTTCTTTCTTCCGCTGGATGGTTCTTTGTACCATGGGGTAAATGTGACACTGAACAGGGTAATGGGTAGTCCCTTCACACAAGAAACAAGTGATCTGCCTAGTTGGGCATTTTTCAGCTGGGTGACTTCCTTCACAATTAGGGCATTCATCATTGTGTTCTTTATGGGTGTGTCCTATTTCTCCACAAGTCTTGCACGCGCAAGGTTTCTTCATATCCTTCCCATAAGGCTTCAAATTCTGGGACACAAGCCGAGACTTTGGCAGAGTCAACTTAAATTCTTTCCAAGTGGTTACTCCTTACCATCCATTGATGGTTTGGTACATCCTCCACCAAGTAGCAGCACCTCTTTCAAAGCATTGAAGAGCATGCTGGGCCATATCCTTTCCGGCTATAGGGTTGTTCTCCATATGATCCTCCATGTTCTGTATCCATCGGTCTGTCTCCAATTGACTCATCGGTCCAGAAAATACAAGCTCATCTTCATTCATCCTCTATTGGGTCCATGGGTTTGAGGTGATATAAGAGAGATAGAGAGGGATGCACACAATACAAACAAAAGTTTTGAAAAGACAGATTTTTGTTGTGGCTGTCGAAAAACATCAAACAAATGACAGCTCACAAACGCCGCATCTAACGTAGGTATAAAACAGGGGTTTGGTCTGCTAAGGTCAACGTCGCCAAACTCTTCAAGTCTTGGTCATGTCTCCAATGGCTTCTTCCGATCATGTTTGTCCTTCTCAATTTCTTCTGCCAGATCCTCTCTGTTGACAAAAAGTTTCTCGTGACGTCCTTTAATATTTCTGGAGTGGCATTCCAAACTTCTGGGTTTCAGCATTGGCATGAACCATGGTACTACTGCCCTTCAGTTCCTGATGAATCTCCTATATCACGAGGTTTTGCTCCTCCAGCTGGGCTACTTTCAGCTTCTGGGTCCTGAGTTTTTTTTTCTCAAAATACTTCCTTGTCAAAATACGGCTTCTTGTTGGTCCATCTTAACTTCTTAATGTAACACTCCAGATCCTGGTGATACACCGGCTAAGGTTAAAACTTCATCTTACTAATAGGTGCTCCATCAGCCTTGTTCCATCAAATCCATTCTGAAGAAATGCATCCTTAACTCAGCACGGTGACAATAGCATCAGCGGGCGATGACATCACGGATAACCGTGTTTCTGCTCTTGTCATTCCCATGAGCTATCATTCCATAGTTGATATCTCCTGCCTTAGGGTCTTCTTTGACAAAACTTCGAGTTCTCATACTCCTTGTTTCAGTCTTTCTCCGATACACCTTGATCTCGGGTATTAACAATTTCCATAGTCTGCCAGGTTCCATAAGGGTAGCCTTCCTAGGTCATACAAATCTGGAAATTCTACAGAGCCTCCAATTCTCCTAGTCTTTAGAGTATTCAACAGCTGTAGTTTCCATTATCATAATGTATGGTAAAATCCTCTTCATTCCGAATGGTCTTACTTGTCTGATATCCTGTACTTCTTGGAGTGGTCTCATCAGTGGAATCCTTTGTGTGGTCAAAAGGGAAAAGGGTATAGTCTCACTAAAGGGAATATTTGAATAAGCTCAGAAAAGAAGAGAGGTAAAAGATCTTTTTGAAAGGGAAAGTTGTAGAGAAAAATCTTTGCTACGGGCTTGCCAGTTTCTAGGGTCACGTCCTACAGTCAACATGTGCTCTGATACCATCTTGTAGCGACCTGACCCGAATGGGTCAAGTCTCTGTGCTTAAGTGTCATCCCTGGATCGGTATGCTGACACACACAGTACTCGAAGGATTTATAACAGAGGTAAATCACATGTATAAAGTAACGTAAATACTATTACCTCAATCCATATAGCGGAAGCAACAAGGTTGTGGATTCCCATCAACACCACCGGCAAAGTTGAGTGTAGAAATCGTAACCCTAACGTATCACTTACTCGTTGTAAGATAATCCTGCAACATGATACGTTGCAGCACGAAACGGGTCAGTACATTGAATGTACTGGCAAATTCACACCATAGAGAAAATGATGAACAATGGCTATCACTATATGCATATATGGCTGGTGGAAAAGCTCTATGGTTATAAGGTTTTTGCGTAAAGCCAATTTTTCCCTACTTCAAAGGAATAAGATTAATTACTATCATGGTGGTTGTTAAACATTGAGAATGGTTGACAGCATTCTCAATCCCAATTAAGTAACATCATTAAAACCCAACAATATTAATTTTAGAGTAACATGTTGAGATTCACATGAAAATCCAGGTACTAGATACTCAAGATGTCCATAACCGGGGACACGGCTAATCATGATTAGTTTATACACTCTGCATAGGTTTGCGCACTTTTCCCCACAAGACTCGATCGCCTCCGTTTGGTTTCTCGCACTACAGGGTGTTTGAGAAGACGGATGACCGAGACACAGTCTTTTAGAAGCGCTAGCACCTTACGATGGGTAGACCGGTACACCTACTTTCCCCTACATCTGCTAGTCTACCACCGTAAGAGTTCGCACGACTTACTCAACTATGCCAGAGGCCATAATGGCTTGTGGCTACACACGGAAGTTTCTAATATGAATAATCTCATGATCCCTTTGAGCCTGGGTGGCGGTCCAAAAGAAATCAGGCAAGTCCTGGTAACCCCAGGTGCCTCAATCCACCCAGATGTGTGTTAGGTTGCCACCTTAGATAAACCATTAATTATCAATCTCACATCTGTCATGGATATCACTCACCCAATCCTCGTCTACTAGCATAGCATGGCATAATAAGCAAACGTAGAAGTAACTCCCAAAGGTTTGAAAATAAACAGGTAATAGGTACTACCTCATCTACTTCCCATCCCACAATTTAATTAGATCCTAATCATGCAATGTGTGAGGATTGATCTAATGCAATAAAACTGGGTTGTAGAAAAAGGTATGATCAAAGTGTGAACTTGCCTGCAATGTTGATGAAGATGATTCACAATCAAAACTCTTGATAGCTCTACTCGTCACACTCCAGTCAATCTATCGTAAGCAAGCAATAGTAACCACACATAAGCAATCACTCAAAAGATCAGAAAGAACGAAGAAGACGATTCAGAAACATCAAAACTAAGCAAATAACTCTTGTAACAATTTCTAACAGTACCAAAATTATGTGAATTTGGCCTTATTAGAATGTTTAGGTCAAGAGCTTCGATTTGCAAAAAGAATCAACTCAAACGGAGCTACGAAACTCAAGTTATGATCAAACGAAGTTTGAATTCAAATCTGATCTAATTCAAATTTTAAACTTTTCAAAAATATGTTTGAGTTGGATTAAAGGGTAGAGGGGATCATAACGAAGACGTGAGCGTTGGTTTCGTTGAATTTGGGCTAACGAGTAAAAAGTTATAGTCGTTTGAAGAACATGGACTATTCTGTAAATAAAATATTCACATCCAGGTCCCTGGCCGAAATTAAAAAAAATAAAAGAAAAAGACTAAATACCGGACGTTCGTTACCGAACGCTATCGAACGAAAATTGTTCATTGCGAAGACCTAACCAGCGAAAGTTTACTAGGTAACTAGTTTTAAAAGAAAAACCGGTTTTTAAACAGAAAACCAAAGAGAAAAAAACCCTAAATAAAACCGGCGAACCGGGGCGGTTATTGTACCGGTTGGGCAGCGGGTCGGCGGCGGCGGCAGATCGGCGACGGCGGCTCTCCGGCGAGGCAGGGTGAGGCGCGGGGCGATCCGGCGCGGGGCGGAGTGCGGCGCGGGCAGCAGCAACGGGCGGCGGCGAAGCGGCTGCGAGCGGCGGCGGCGCAGGCGGCGGCGGCGGCGAGAGGCGGCGCAGGCAGCAGCGAGATGCGGGAGAAGCGGAGCGGCGCGGCAGAGAGGGGAAACGGGGCCCGGGGCTCCGGATATATAGGGAGGAGGGGTGGCACGGCACCGACTTGGGGAAGGGGCAGGAGGAGGAGTCCTCCTCGGCCACGACGGCGGTGGCGGCGTACGCCGGCCGGTCTCCTGCTCGGGGAGAGAGACGGCGCGAGGGGCTGGGCCGTTGGCGCTGGGCTGGGTCGGCCCAGTTCGGTAGAAGAGAAAGAAGTTTAAAAAAAAAAAAGATTTCCAGACAGCAGAAAAAAAATAAACAAAACAAAATAACTAAAAATTTTATATAGGCATATAATATATCAAAATTTTCAGAAAAAGATTTTCTACGACATGGACATTTTTATAAAGTCAAATAAAATCCAGAAAAATTCAAATAATGCAAAGAGTGTTTGTGCTCTAATAAAATCCAACTAAAATCATTTTTAAAATACCAAAATGATTTCAAATTAATTTTTCTCCAATTTTCTATTGTAGGGAATCATGTTACCCTAATTTCCATATATTTTGTTTTTGGAGAAAAATAATTTGAATAAAACTCAAATAAATCCAAATTGAAAATAAATTCAAAAGAACTTTGAATTCAATTCTTTGAAACTCCCAACTCATATTTCATAATTTGAAGAAGTCATTTTATCTCCTCTCGTGAAAATCATTGAGTTGCTTAAAGTTTATGAATTGAAACATTTCCAAATGAAATCCAATTATTTTCAAATACCCTTTCATTTAATTTAAATGGAAGAAGTCATATCATCTTCGCTCAAGGGTTTTGTATTTGAAAAGAATTTGAATTCACGGAGATCAAAATGCAAAAATGAAAGTTTGGGAAAGTCCTTTTATTCCCTCTCATTTAACTTTCAAAAGTTTCGAATTTCACTCATTTTCAGTCAATCAATCAAACAATCAGTCAAATCTATCTATTTATTATAACATTCCAAAATTTAGAATTTTGGGATGTTACAATATGCTTGATGAATTGAGTGGCTCTACAATATTCTCCAAAGTTGATTTGCGTAGTGGATACCATCAAATTCGTATGAAATTGGGAGATGAATGGAAAACAGCATTTAAAACTAAATTTGGATTATATGAGTGGTTAGTCATGCCTTTTGGGTTAACTAATGCACCTAGTACTTTCATGAGGTTAATGAACGAAGTTTTACGTGCTTTCATTAGACGATTTGTGGTAGTTTACTTTGATGACATATTGATTTATAGCAAATCTTTGGAGGAACATTTGGGACATTTACGTGCTGTTTTTATTGCTCTACGTGATGCACGTTTGTTTGGTAACCTTGGAAAGTGCACCTTTTGCACCGACCGAGTATCTTTTCTTGGCTATGTTGTTACTCCACAGGGAATTGAAGTTGATAAAGCCAAGATTGAAGCTATTGAGAGTTGGCCGCAGCCCAAAACGGTCACACAAGTGAGGAGTTTCCTTGGCCTCGCTGGTTTCAATAGGTGTTTTGTGAGAGATTTCAGCACCATTGCTGCACCTCTCAACGAGCTTACAAAGAAGGATGTGCCTTTTGTTTGGGGTATCGCACAGGAAGAAGCCTTCACGGTATTGAAAGATAAGTTGACACATGCTCCTTTACTCCAACTTCCTGATTTTAATAAGACTTTTGAGCTTGAATGCGATGCTAGTGGAATTGGATTAGGAGGTGTGTTATTACAAGATGGCAAACCTGTTGCATACTTTTCTGAAAAATTGAGTGGGCCTAGTCTGAACTATTCTACTTATGATAAAGAATTATATGCTCTTGTTCGGACCTTAGAAACATGGCAACATTATTTATGGCCAAAGGAATTTGTTATACATTCTGATCATGAATCTTTGAAACACATTAAAAGTCAAGCAAAACTGAACCGTAGACATGCTAAATGGGTTGAATTCATTGAGACTTTCCCTTATGTCATTAAACACAAGAAGGGTAAAGAAAATGTTATTGCTGATGCATTGTCTCGTCGTTATACTATGCTTTCACAACTTGACTTTAAAATATTTGGTTTGGAGACCATCAAAGATCAATATGTGCATGATGCTGAATTTAAAGATGTATTGCAGAATTGTAAGGAAGGGAGAACTTGGAACAAGTTCGTTCTTAACGATGGATTTGTGTTTCATGCTAACAAGCTATGCATTCCAGCTAGCTCCGTTCATCTTTTGTTGTTGCAGGAGGCACATGGAGGAGTATTAATGGAACACTTTGGCATCAAGAAGACGGAGGATATACTTGCTACACATTTCTTTTGGCCAAAGATGAGACGGGATGTTGACCGTTTTTTTGCTCACTGCACTACATGTCAAAAAGCTAAGTCACAAATCAATCCTCATGGTTTATATATGACTTTGCCTGTACCTAGTGTTCCTTGGGAGGATATATCTATGGACTTTGTTTTAGGTTTACCTTGAACAAAGAAGGGGAGGGATAACATATTTGTTGTCGTGGATAGGTTCTCGAAAATGGCACACTTTATACCATGTCATAAAAGTGATGATGCTGTTAATGTTGCTGATTTGTTCTTTCGTGAAATTATCCGCTTGCAAGGTGTGCCAAATACTATTGTTTCAGATCATGATACTAAATTTCTTAGCTACTTTTGGAGATGTTTATGGGCTAAGTTGGGGACTAAACTGCTTTTTAGTACTACTTGTCACCCCCAAACTGATGGACAAACTGAAGTAGTCAATAGAACATTGTCTACTATGCTTAGGGCTGTTTTGAAGAATAACAAGAAAATGTGGGAAGAATGCTTGCCTCATATTGAATTTGCTTATAATCGTTCATTGAATTCTACTACTAAGATGTGCCCTTTTGAAATTGTGTATGGTTTCCTACCTCGTGCACCTATTGATTTGTTGCCTCTTCCATCTTCGGAGAAGGTTAATTTTGATGCTAAAGAACGTGCTGAATTGATTTTAAAAATGCATGAGTTAACTAAGGAAAACATTGAGCGTATGAATGCTAAATATAAACTTGCTGGAGATAAGGGTAGAAAACATGTTGTGTTTGCACCTGGAGATCTTGTTTGGTTACATTTGCGTAAGGATAGATTTCCTAATTTGTGCAAATCAAACCTAATGCCACGTGTTGATGGTCCTTTTAAGGTGTTAGAGAAAATAAATGATAATGCATATAAACTTGAGCTGCCTACAGATTTTGGGGTTAGTCCCACTTTTAACATTGCGGATTTGAAGCCTTATTTGGGTGAGGACGATGAACTTTCGTCGAGGACGACTTCATTTCAAGAAGGGGAGGATGATGAGGACATCAATACCGTTGTTACACCCACAGCCCCTGCCGCTATACATACTGGACCAATTAGTAGAGCTCGCGCATGCCAATTGAATTATCAGGTACTTTCGTTTCTTGGTAACGATTCTAGTGTTCATGAGAATATGATGCTGCCTATATTGGATACATTTGTTTTGCTTACAAATGAAGGGCCTAGCTTGGACAAGAAAGATGAACCTTGGAGCAAGTTCAAGCATGGAGATGATGGCATGCGCAAGGGGAACAAGAACGGAGTTACAAGTGATGATTCCAGGACTCTGAAGCCACCATAATGAGTGCATGAAGCATGGGACGAAATATACAAGATGCCACTTCATAAATTTCATCCAGAGGCTATTCTAGGTGCTGCGTCACCTTATTATTGGGCCAGGCCCATGTATTTTCGAAGTACTTAAGTATAGGCTGTTTTTAGAGTCCGTATGTGTGGGGAAACAAGAGATAGGGTTGGTTTCGGACCCCTCCACCAAGGGCCACAAAATTCCCCCTCTCTCCTCCATATATACAGCCCTTAGGGCATCGTTTAGACTGTGGGTTTTGTTTAGATTAAAAGTTTGCCATAGCTGCAACTTTGTGTACTTCGTTTGTGTCCAACGACCAGACCAAGACGTCACAGAACCCCACCTTGATCAATAAAGCTTTCATCTTATATTCACAATATCCAGATTGCAATCTCAGTTTCTTGCTTGTTCTTCGTTTGCTCGCAGGAAACAGACCCTCGTGGTCAGGTTGATCGTGCTCCGGCGTGGTCAATAACCCCTCGGAAGTTGGTTTAGCGATTGCTAAGGCGCGTCGTCTCGCACGTTCGTAGTCGGATATTCAAGGTCGACTCCCACAGAAACGATAGCCACCATCTCACCGAAACATCGGGACACCTTTGCCTGTATCATGATGTGGACACACCTATTAGCATGCTTCATGCTAGTGCGAATTCTTCATGTCATGACTTGCCAATTTATGATGAATATGATGATGAGCATGTTGAGTTGCCTAGTTGTGATGCTATGCTCCATAGGATATCATGTGAAAATTCTATTGGTCACATCATGTTTGACAATCCTTTGAACTTGTCATATGCTATGAGTGAGATCTCCCATATTGCATCATTTCAATCTCAACATAGTAACTATGCTTGCCCCATTAAAATAAATCCCATTTGCACTTATGGCATAGATGAGGAGATGATGGTCACTGGCTTTTGTTTTTCATGTGATGATATTGCCATGCTTCCTTTACATGATTTGCACAATTCATCTACAATGCCATGCCATGATCACATAGAACCAAATATGCTTTGTTTTGGATGTTGTCAATATTCTCCATGTGATGTTCCCATTAATTCTCACGAGGAGACCCCCATAGTTTCCTCATATATATTCGGAGATTTTGATGCATTCCAAACTTTGCATGATTCCCATAATTGCTTGCACCATATGCATTCCGTGAATAACAATGCTCTACGTGTTGTGAGTGATGCATTACATCCTTTGAGTCCCCATTATGCTATACATAACAACAAACCTATCATGATGGATGACATGTTTCTACATCACGCATCTCATTTATTTGAGCATTTGATATTTTGTGCTAACCAACACAAGCACGTGCGCATCATGATGGATGATGTGTACATATACCATGCACACACAATTTTCCCTTTGTCTTTGTTTTGTGTAGGTACTCACGTATACTCGTCAACCTCTCAATCCCAAGAGTTGACGAAACGAGCTCTTGAGAGCAAAGATGACTTGGGATCCCATGAACTATCCTTCCCACCGCTCTCTCCGTGCAATGACTACGCGCATCTCTCTCACTTGCCTCTCACACGACTATGGGCTATATACCGCTTGTCGCTTCATGCTCATTTTACCGTGTTCACTTTGCATGCTATGCTTTCTTCTATGCCTTTGCCATGCAATTGTGACCCTTGCGTGCATCTACTCATGCTTCACCATTATGCTACTCCTATGTGTATTTGCATGCTTGGTGGAGATCCTTGTTGCTATTGCCATGTTTATCATGTGCCTCATGCTATTGATCCTATTTTGCTCATATCCTTCTTTCATGCTTGTGCTATGTCATGTGAATTATTCATACACACTATTTGCACACATGACATACTTGACATGATTCCTTCTAGTACGTTGAAACTTCGCACTACTAGCTTGCTTGCCTTGATTCACATGATTGCTTGCTTTGTCACATCACCCATGTTCCATTCTTACTTTCTTTCTTGGGTTCATGACATATATGTTCATGCCTATCACTTGATTTGTCTTGATCATTGTTGCTTGCCTCCAATTGTTGCATCTATGCTTATTGATCGTGCAGACTTGGACATCTTACTTGTGATGCATGCTTGTTTAATTGAGCCTAGTGCATTTGGTTGTTCTCGCATCATATGCCGCCATACTATGAAATGCTCCCTTGTCCTTTTTTATGATGAGCATGATGCATACACTTGTTGGGTATTTTACCACACGAATGATAGGTTTTGCATCTCCACTAACCTCATTTGTTTTTCTGAGTGTTTGTCATGTTCTTTCATGTTAAAGGATTCACAAGGCGATACCACCATGACACAATTTGGTCATGTGAAGGCATACAAGATGTGCTACACCAACATTTGCGATAATCTCCTAAAGGTGAACTCTTTCCCTTTGAGTCATCCTCAAATATGCATATTAGATGGGTCACTCTTTCATTGTTGTCTCCTTCTTGTTGTCTACATGATACATCTCACGAATGGAGGAGCGGCATGGGAGATTGGCTCTATGGACCTTCACATTGAGGAGCACTCGGACTTATTTGATGCACCTTCAGACCGCCACTCATGCCATGACATCGAGCATTGGTACACCAACACCTCCATATTTGTTGATTGTGCTCACACATGTCATGCTCGATGGACATATCATACACATGACAAATTTGCATCTTATGCATGGATTGACTCACATTATGATTGCCTTGTTGCATCTTGTATTCCAATTTCATCCATGATATATGAGCTTGTGCATTTCCTTAGCAAATTTGTTGTGATCTTTCTTGATGGCATATTCATACATCATGATCTTATTGCCTACCATCAATTGCACGATCACATCACATTGAGCATCCATTACCATATTCATGCTATTGATAAACCGTCTCACTATGACATCATTTTGCACCGTGGTTGCATTGATCATATTCTTGCTTTCGCTCCCACAAATGTTGTGCATACATCTCCATATCTTTTGGATAAGCTTCATGCACCTTGTCATGATCAATATTGTCACACGGACACATGTTTACTCGATGGACACTTTGTGTGCGCTAAACATTGTATTTCCAAGTGTACTTCGTGTTTGCTTATTTTGCATGTACCACATATCGGAGACACCTTGGAGTACTTGGATTGCGCCATGCCTTCAACTCCGTCCAACTACAAGTCCGTCCACGACAACCGTTTCCATGGTGATGAGGATCACGATCCGAGGTCAGATCTTTCCCAAGGGGGGGGGGAGATGATGCGGAGCATCCCACGTTCATCCCCATGTACACTCCGACTACTCTCCAAGCCCCAAGGATACATAAGATGAGACCTCGACTATACACCATTGGACACAAGGTGAACTCGCTCCTCTTAGAACTTTCACTTTCCACATGTGAGACACGGCTACTACCTCAAACTTGTGTGCTATGCATGTCCAGGAACCAAGAGGAAGCCCATGGACCAGAAGGCGAGGACACCAAGCACAAGGAACAAGAAGAAGGGCTACGGAAGAAGCTCCAGCCACCGGACGACCGGCCGGGACCGGACGGCCGACGCCTGAACACCCACCAGACGACCGGCGATCCTGCACCCGAGCCAAATGAGCGGATGTCCGACAAGTCCCGGACGTCCAACACACTCCAGCGTCCGGATGTCCGACCGCCCCCAGAAATCCGTCGCCACCTCAACCGAGCCGAAACGCCGGACGTCCAACAAGTACCGGACGACCAGACCCTCGCGAGCCACCGGACGTCCGGTACCTGTCGGATGACCAGCGCCTGTCTGTGCATAGAGATCGGGCCCAAGGCCCATGTATCCCCCACTTTCCCCTTCGTGTCCCTAGACTATATATATACTCTTCCACCTTCTCCTAGTTAGGGTTAGCATTGGTTTAGCTCATATTTAGAGATAGATCATTGCTCATCCACATCGGATCTACTCCACGAGAGAGACCGCGGCCTCTACGGAGAAGATCCCTTTGGATTCAAGACCTCCTTGTGGAGAAGAACTTCAAGACCTCCTCACGGAGAAGACCGGTTATCTCTTGTATCGTCCGTTGTTGACTTTGGATCTTGTATCTTCCTTTGTGTTCATGGATCTAGCGCATGTGTGATCATTCTTGTTGGCTTGAGTGTTCTCTTGTGTTCCCCTCGTGATTTTCCCCTCGTTTCCCTCATCGTGTTCTTCGTGTTCATCGCGAGATCCACTCCTTTCATGAAAGATCGGCCCATAGGGTTCCTACCCTACATCAACCTTCTTCACTTGGGGTGCAGTAACCTTGGATCTCTTGCTATTGGAACACTCCGGCACGTCGTCAATGGGTGCCGTGCACTCGGAGGGGGCACGCTTCCCGGACTCCTTGCCGGAGGTCCTACAATCCCTCTTCTTTCCTTTGCTTTCATTGGCGGGAACTACTGCCGCCGCAGCCTCTGCTGCGACTGCATCCCGATACATCTTGTCCACACAGATAATTGCATCCTTCTCATCTGACGGGATAGTGAGGACTCCCAATGGCCCAGGCATTTTTAGGGTGTTGTAAGCATAGTGGGATGCTGCCATGAACTTGGCCAGGGCTGGTCATCCAAGAATCCCGTTGTACGTTAGGGGGAGATCAACCACATCAAACACAATCTTCTCAGTCCGAAACTTCAGCTCTCCCCCAAACGTCACCGGCAACATGATCTTCCCCTTAGGATGACTCTTGTCGGGGTTAACTCCTTGAAACGTGCCAGTAGCCTCTAGCTCCTCTTCTCCTATCTGGAGCTTGTTGATAACTGCTGGGGAAATCAGATTTCAACCCGGCCCCACCATCCACTAACATCTTCATGACCTTGAGGTTGTGAATTGTTGGGGAGACCAACAACAGCAAACAACCTACCGCCGTGGTGCGGCAAGGGTGATCCTCATCATCAAAGATGATGGGCATGTGGGACCACTTGAGCGGCTTCCGGGCCTCTGGTGCTAGTTCCACAACATTGACCTGTCGTGCCCATCGCTTGAGTTGGCGATGAGAGCTGTGCAAAGATGCACCCCCATCAATGCATAGGGCATCAGTGGCCTTTTGAAATTCCTGCTCACTAGCTTCCTCTTCATCCCCTCCATCACTGGCATCATCACAGGTTTCCTTCTCTCGGCCCCTGGCGGGCTTTCCTTGGTTCCGAAAGGGCTTGCTGGGGTGATTTGCTTCACCGCCTCAATGCATTAAATGCGTTGCTTAGTGTCACATCACTGGGCGCCCGGCAAGGCCTGCCGGGCTGTCTTGCCAGCTCCGCTCCTACTCTCTTGACACATCGCGGGACGGGTGTCATCTGTAGGCTTCTCTATAGGAAATGTCTGCCATGTGGCAAATGGCTGCCACTTAATCATCTTGTGGCTTGACACCGCACTGATTGACGATGTGAGTGGTGTTTGAGTGGTTGGTGGGGCGGTTCTGCCCCCATGGCCCCCCGCAGGCTCTGCCGGGGAGCCTCGGTTGCTTGCTTCTGGTGGTGGCCTCACCCCTTGCCAGGCTCGACTGCCCGGCAAGGGTGGCCCTTCTCTTGCCGATACCTTGCTCCTCGGGCTCAATCTTGGTCCATCTGAGCTGCATGTTGGTTCTTCAAATCTCTTGGTTTTCCAATCTCTGACTTAAGTTGGTGCTTCTGTCTTGATCTTATGCCTGTGCACAGTTGGTCAACAGACCAGGGTTTGTTGCACCGACATATGTTGCTTGGAGAGGCATAAGTCGGTGGCGAGATGATCAATGCGGTCTCTCATTGCTTGTTGCTCTTGATGCAAAGCTCGTTGTGCACCAAAGAAGTGGCTCTTTGTGATGTAGGAAGACATGTCGTCGTCTTGCTCGATGAAGAGTGGGTTGGTAGAAGTACTTGGCCTATGCATCATTCCAAGCAAATATGTGAGTGGGAGAAAGAGAAGAACTTATACCAAATGTACTTTGACTGATGTTGAAGATGGATCAATGATTACTCAAATGTGTAATAAGGAAATAGCACAATTGGTGCCAATTCTTGTCGGTTCTCACACCTAAACAAATAAAGCTTATAGTGGAGCTCGGTTAGGATGGTGGCACAAAATTGATGCAAACGTCAGTGAGACTCAATAATGTTGGAAAAGGTTCACAAATTTGTAATGCAACAAGTAGACCAATAGCAAGATATGGGACATGGAAACACACACACGTATATATAAAAGGGGTCGTGCAACCAAGGAGTGCACCGAAATGTGGAGTCCACGAAAATGCTCTTGTTGCACAACTCTAGAGAGACGCTAGCACAATTGCTCAATAGGCGGATACGAAACTTGTGCACAACCTACTAAGCAAAAATGCAACGACGTCTATCCCAAGTATGCTATATGTATGGTATTTCTATGATATGATCCAAAATGACCGAGTATGACAATCTTAATGTAGTATGATGCTATGGTTCTTGATTAAAAGCTCTTTTCTTATCTTTTCTCTTTTGCTTAAAAGCTTGTTTGGATCTTTCTCTTTTGAGCTCTTTCTCGTGCAAAACTTCACGAACCAAGATAGCAATTGCGTATGCGATGACAACTTTGTGACACAAAAGATGATACCAAGATAAGTATGATATGGTAAGTATGATCAGTAATGTGCACAAGTGACGTTGCCGGCAATACTCAAAGGCTCATCTCGATGGGTAAGCGACGCAAAAAAAGGAAGGCTATGGGTGGTTATCAATGCAATGGAAAGGCGTAGACAAAGATGTCGTTGAAGTTACTGTCGGTGTCAAAACCGGCCGATCTTGGGTAGGGGGTCCCGAATTGTGTGTATGAGGATCGAAGGTAACAGGAGACAAGGGGAACATGATGTTTACCCAGGTTCGGGCCCTCTTAATGGAGGTAAAACCCTACGTCATGCTTGATTGTGTTTGATGAGTATAGGGGTTACAAGAGTTGATCTACCTCGAGATCGAAGTGGCTAAACCCTAGATGTCTAGCCTGTATGAATTCTGATGGCCTCTACGGACTAAACCCTCTAGTTTATATACACACAGGAGGGGCCTAGGGTTGTACAGAGTCAGATCATGGAACAAGGAAATTACATATCTGAACACCAATCTTGCTATCGACGCATACGAGAGTCCTACCCGGTCACGGGGGAAAGCCTTCTGCTTTGTGTCTTCATGGCCCATTAGTCTGGCCCACATCTAGTAGTTCGGACACCCGAGGACCCCCTAAGCCAGGACTCCCTCAGTAGCCCCTGAATAGGTCTTCAAATGACGATGTAGTATCTAGCTTACTTCTTCGGCTTTTGCAAGGCTGGTTCTTCACCGTATACTAGGCAGACAATAGCTCGGCTCTGGCTTCCTCGTTCTGTCTTTATGACTACTTCCCCATCGCCTTGATTTCCATGCGATGGACGAGTGCGAATGGTCCACCATTTTTTATTAAAAAGTAAACACCTGGCCACGTAGGGATGGTGCCTATATAAAGAGATCGAATCCTGAAAGTGCCATCCACATCGCACAGAGGAAACACCAAGATCTTCCACAAAAATCCTCCAAACATGGCCAGCGCCCCAGGCTCTACTTCGCACCCCCATGGCCCTCAAGAGGGCGATTGATAGAGCTGCTCAGTGCCTCATCTTCAGCTGAGTCAGCTCCAGACGCAGGTATATCTTCCCCTCGCAGATCTAGTCTCCGTTCGAGCGGGATTGGCCTCAATAGGCAACGACGTGCTCGCCGAAAATTTCCCCAACCCCAATAGGGAGGAGAGAGTGTCCTTCGTCCCATTCCTTTTGTGGGGCTTAGGTTTTCCAATCCATCCCTTTCTCAGGGGTCTATTGGAATTTTATGGCATCCAGCTGCACAACCTCACCCCAGATTCGATTCTGCACATCTCAGGTTTTGGTGCTCTCTGTGGGAAATTCTTGGGCATTGAGGCCCATTCACAACTATGGAAAAAGTTCTTTTGCTTTGTCCCCCGCCATCGAGGGTTCCATATTTGAAGTGGGCGGTGCCGAAGTATTGAGTATAGCCAGATCCGGATACCCCGTTGGAACTCCCAAAGAGACATATCCACAATGGTCTTCGGAGTGGTTTTACATGGATGACGTCCCACTGCTAGACCCAGTTCGGCGCGGCCTTCCCGAATTTTCTAGCGCTCCCTTGAAGATGTGCCTCAACTATCATCCCCGAAGTCCCAAGGAGGAGGACAATGCGTAAATAAAAAGGCAGGTCAGCAAGGTCAGATTATTAGCCCATAGCGGGCTCTCAATAATTGAGGTTATGTCCATTGCAATAAGAAGATGCGTCCAGCCCCTCCAGTCGAGAGCAACCGCCTTATGGTGCTACAATGGAGAAGACGATGCGTCTTGTTACAGACGCAAGGGTCCTGATACCCCGAACCGAACTGGCCATGATCCTGATCGACCTGTACAAGGGTGATAAGGAAGATTTCCTCCGCTTAAACTGTCGGGGAGGTTACTCCATATACAACCCCATTGAATGGGTAATATTTCGATTACCTGTGTCGCTTTATTGCTATCATGGCATGCTAATACAATTGTTTTTTGTTGTTACTAAACAGTCATGGAGGAAGATGATCGTGTAAATTTACTGTCCTACCCCATAGCCAGAGGATCACAATCACGATGAAGACCCTGGTTTCTGCGAGGATCTAGATATATACATAGAGTTCGATGTTGGGGGTATTTTATCAAGCAAGCCTTGACGGCTCGAAAGTGGCTATCACCGCCGACTACCCCCACCCCTATCCCTTCTCTATCATAAGTATGCGAAGAGCTTTCAAAAACAAGTCCCTGCTTGCACTTTTGTCCATTGTACTAATTCGTACTTAATAGGATCGACGCTCAGTAGACTGCATCTCCTCAAGGGCGGCCCCTTCGCAGGGTAGTCGTTCAAAACGAAAGGAGGCTGGGGGCGCCGTAGCACCCTCACCGTCTTCAAAAAGGTATGCTCGTTTAATACGTGCCTAGGCACGAGTTCGGATTATTAAAGCCCCCTTCCATATTTGACTCAGGAGGAGCAACCGGCAGATAGTGGGAAAACGCCTTACTAGCCGAATGTTAGCCAATTGGGCGTCGGACTCGTCAGCTAAGAGGAGGGCTGATGCAATGCCAATTCCACTGCCTCATGAGGATTCAGGACGACATATCCGTCATGAATTCCGAGGTGGGAAGTGTAATGAATCACCGCTGATTAAAAGAGGCCATGCATGCTCCATCTTTTTCTAAACAAAAATTTACCGCACTAAGTTTGGTGGACGCATATATCGGAGCCACTCAAGATGGACTTGCCAGAGTTACCCAACTGGTCTCAAAGGATATACATGTAAGGGTTTGCCATTGTGATAGACATATGCCAGTAGCCCCTAAGACTTGAAGCGGCGAGACTAACTGATTTAAGGATCAATTTATCCTGGAGGTTGATGAGAGGAATTGAAGTGATTGACATGGGAGCTCCTCTCAGTGTTCCGTTCGATGGAGCTACTCTCAGACGAATTTTCAACATTCTTGGGGAGCCTGTTGACAATTTGGGTCCTATAGATAGTAGTGCAACATTCCCTATTCATAGATCCGCGTCTGCCTTTATCGAGTTAGATACTAAATTATCCATCTTTGAAACAGGTAGTAAGGTCGTCGATCTTTTAGCTCCTTATTGATGGCTTAAGGAAAAGAATGCTGCGCTATCCCAAGAACTGAAAAAAACCAGACACAGTTGAATGCTATCATCGCCGAACTGGCGGAAATGAAAAAGGCCGCAATGAGTACATCCAAGAAGAAAAAACACGAGGATGAAAAAGACAAACAATCCGAAGAGATAAAGAGCTTGAATGCTCAGCTATCGGCCGCCCGGAAAGAAAATGAAAAGTTGAAGGGTGGCATGTTCGGTATGATTTGTAAAAACCACCATAGTTACTCATGCCTAGTCCACAATTCGGAATGTCGTGATGTTATTACTGCAGGTCTATTAACCGGTCGGCCGGAAGAAGTATCTGGATTTCAAGGCGACGTGCTAAAGGAGCTGTCCGTGGTGCATGTGCGGGCCCAGAAAGCCATGAAGATTATGGTGAAGGCTTTATGGCCATCCAATACCCCTCCAGAAAGTATGGAGGGTTTGGAAAACCTATTCAAAGTTGCCTGATGCCGCTTTGAGCTATGGAAGACGTCCGCCTGCCATGAAGGCACACGAGAAGCCTGGGCGATGGTGAAAACACGCTTCACCAAGCTAGATCCGAATCATATGGCCCAAGTAGGACCGCGGGGACTAGACGGTAAAGAAATTCCGTTGAAATTGGTGTATGACCAAGTAATGAAAGCTGCAAAATATTCGCAGGTAGGCTGTAGGTTAGACAGTTTGATAGATGGGATAGATAAGGAATAGGTATTTGGTTCAATGTATTGATGTACTTTGTGATCAACCTGTATCTTTGGCCGAACATGTGGAAAATTTGTCATCGTGCCCCCATGGCCCTCCGGAAAGCAGGGAACCCAGTCATTGTGCTTGAACCGACAAAAACATTATCTCGGGAGATATGTTATATTACATGTGTAAGGAACATCTTCCAAGGAGAATAGTTCCATTAAGGGTTCCTTTCCTTGGGTTTGGCATGCTTTAGTTATGTGCACCTGGGCTTTGGTCCGTAGTACAGAAAAAAATGTCCCATATATTTGAAGAGTTACCAAAATGTAACAATCTGTCGTTTGATTGCCGACCAATTATTCTCTTAAGAACGCTAGCTTTCGGCTTCACCTGTCTGAGGTACAGGTCCAGATTACCCAGTTGTAACAATCGCAGAGGTGCTCCCTTTATGCCCTAGCCGAACAATCGGGAACGCAGGGCATAAACACAGGAGCGGGGCAACCCAGCTTGGCCAAAGCTTAAGTCATAGAGGTGCATATAATGGCAAAAGGGGGGTATATGAGCAAATGACGTATATATTGTGAGCTCCAGGCTCGGAATAATAATAAGCTTCGGTTAAAGAAGCCGCCAGTCATGGTGGGGTGTATACATTTTAGGATGTGTACCCCTCAAGTGTTCGGCCTATCCGAACATATCCTGGGAATCTTATAAAAACGAGAAAACAAAAACAAATGAAGAGGAGAAAAAAGAACGAAAAAGAAACATGGCTGAACTTATGCGTAGAATCTTTGGAGCCAAGCAGCGTTCCATGGATTCGGCTCTAGGCGATTATCCGATGCATTGCGAAGGCAATAGGCTCCTCCTATGAGAACTTCATCTTTAATGAAGGGAACCTCCCATTTTGGTTTGAGCTTGTCCTTCTTATCTGGGAGGCGTAAAACGAGTTCGCCGACATTATAAGTCATGCCCCGCACTTCTCTGCTTTGGTATCTCCGAGCCTATTGTTGATAAAATGCGGAACGGGCTTTTGCAATATCGCGCTCCTCCTCCAGGCTATCTAGGTCATCGTGCCGATTGAGCTCGGCCTCTTTCTCTTCATACATGCGCACTCGAGGTGTGTCATGGATAATGTCGCAAGGCAAGATAGCCTCTGCGTCGTACACCATAAAAAAGGGGGTGTATCCGGTCGCGCGATTAGGCATAGTCCGCAATCCCCGGAGTACGGAATCGAGTTCCTCGACCCAATGATTATCTGACTCCCGTAGGGATCGTACTAGTCTGGGTTTGATGTCGCTCATTATCATGCCATTAGCCCGTTCGATCTGACCGTTTGTTCAAGGGTGATATACGGAGGCGTAATCGAGTTTAATGCCCAAGTTGGCACACCAGTTTTCACCTCATCGTACTGTTAAATTGGAGTCGTTATCAGTAATGATGTTGTGTGGGAGACCATAACGGTGTACCATGCCGGATATAAAGTCAATCACCGGTCCGGCTTCAGCTGTTTCACTGGTTTGGCCTCTATCCACTTAGTGAATTCATCCACCATGACCAGCAAATATTTATTCTCGTGGCTTCCCCCTTTAAGGGGTCTAACCATACCTAGCCCCCAGACCGCAAAAGGCCAAGTAATGGGGATTGTTCTTAAGGCGGTGGGCGACATATGACTTTGATTGGCAAAAAGTTGACATCCCACACAACGCTGTAAAAGGGCATGTGCGTCTGCTCGGGCCGTTGGCCAAAAGAAACATGTACGGAAGGCCTTACTTACGAGGGCCCGGGCTGCAGAGTGATGACCACTGAGACCAGCATGTATTTCGGCCAAGAGCTGCCATCCCTCTTCGGAGATGCATCTTTAAAGAACTCTGGTGTTATTTTTCTTGTAGAGTTCACCTTCGTGAACGTTGTAGGCTTTAGAGCGTCGAACTATGCGACATGCCTCATTCTGGTCCTCAGGGAGCTCCTGCCTTTCAAGGTAGGCCAGGAAGGGTTCGGTCCATGGAGCAATGAGGGCCATGATTACATGGGCGGAAGGTGTCATTTCGGTGTCTGATCTCCTGATGATATCAGAATCGTTTTCGGCATCTGGGGGTATGATCGGCTTCGGACTAGTGTTTCCACTCTCGTCCTGCCATACCACAGATGGCTTGAAGAGCCTTTCCACAAAGGTGTTAGGCGGGACAGGATCGCTCTTAGCGCCCATTCGAGCAAGGATGTCCGCTGCCTGATTACTGTCTCGAGCAACATGGTGGAACTCAAGCCGCTCAAGCCGCTCAAACCGAGCTTATATTTGAGTAGGACATTTCGGTATGCCACCATCTTTGGGTCTTTTGTGTCGAATTCTCCATTTATTTGGGATATTGTGAGGTTCGAATCCCCACGCTCCTCTAGGCGTTGTATGCCCATGGGGACGGCCATTCGAAGAGCATGTAGTAATGCCTTGTATTCAGCCGCATTGTTCAAATCCATATACATGATTTGTAGCACGTAGCGGACTGTGCCCCCGTAGGGGATGTTAAGATGACACCAGCCCCCAGTCCGGCTAACATTTTAGAGCCGTTGAAGTACATGATCCAGTTGGAGTATGTGTTGTACTCTTTAGGGAGTTTTGCTTCCGTCCACTCGGTGACAAAGTCGGCCAACACTTGAGATTTAATAGCTCGGCGTGGCTTGTATGTTATTTTGAATGGTAAGAGCTCGATGGCCCATTTGGCGAGGCAGCCGATGGCATCTCGATTATTTATGATGTCATTGAGTGGTACTTCGGATGCTACCGTGATTGAACACTCTTGAAAGTAGTGTCTTAGCTTCCGAGATGCCATAAAGACCGCATAAGATTTCTTCTGATAGTGCGGGTATCGAGATTTGCATGGAGTGAGGATCGTCGATATATATTACACCGGTTTCTGGATGGGGAATTTGTGTCCCTCTTCCTCTCGTTCCATGACGAGTACTGCACTCACTACCTTGTGATTCACAGATATGTAGAGCAACATAGGCTCGCCGACACCTGGTGCGGCAAGGATTGGGTTGTCTGCTAACAAGGTTTTTATTACTTCCAGTCCGGCTGTAGCCGCATCCATCCATTCGAAGTGGTCGGTGCACCGAAGTAGTCGATAAAGTGGGAGCGCCTTTTCTCCCAATCTAGAGATGAAACGGCTTAAGGCTGCCACGCAAGCAGCTAGTTTTTGGACCTGCTTTAGGTCTGTTGGCATTGCCAACTGTGACAAGGCTTGGATTTTGGCTGGGTTCGCTTCAATTCCTCTATTGGAAACAATGAACCCCAGCAGTTTCCCAGCTGGAACGTCGAAGACACATTTTTCTAGATTGAGTCGTATGTATTATGTTCGAAGGTTGTCAAATGTGAGGTGTAGGTCATCCACCTGTGATTTGACGTGTTTAGTCTTGATGACCACGTCGTCCACGTATGCCTCCACTGTTTGCCAATTTGTTTTTCCAGACATGTTTGAATCATGCGTTGGTAGGTGGCACCAGCGTTTTTGAGTCCGAAGGGCATAGTGTTGAAGCAGAAAGGCCCGTATGGGGTGATAAATGTCGTTGCGGCCTGATCGGACTCCTTCATCTTAATCTGACGGTAACCAGAGTAGGCATCAAGGAAACATAATGAATTGTGTCCGGCAGTTGCGTCAATGACTTGGTCAATGCCGGGCAGCGGGAAGGGGTTCTTAGGGCAAGCCTTATTGAGGTATTTGAAATCGACACAAAGGCGCCAGGATTTATCCTTCTTCGGCACCATGACCAGGTTCGCTAGCCAGTCCGGGTGCTTGATCTCTTTGATGAATCCGCCTTCAAGTAGTTTGGCTAGCTCCTCCCCCATAGCTTGTCGTTTGGGTTCGGAAAATTTCCGCAGCGTTTGCTTGACTGGTTTGAACCCCTTTATTATGCTGAGGCTATTCGGTCAGTCTACGTGGGATTCCTGGCATATCTGAAGGGTGCTAGGCAAAGATGTCCCAATTTCCGTGCAGGAATGATCGTAAGGCGACGTCGACCATCGGATCCAGCTGTGCTCCAATGGATGATGTCTTGTTAGGATCCGTCGGGTGCACTTGAAATTTGACTATTTTATCTACTGGTTTCAAGGAGTTGGATTTGGACCTCTTATCAAGGATTACATCGTCTTTGTCCACTGCGGAATGCATAGTGGTTAACTCTTCGGCCGCGAGGGCTTTGGATAGTGCCTCAAGGGCCAAGGATGCGAGTTTTTTTCGGTGCGGAGTGCTATATCCGGATCGTTGGTGACAGTGATTACTCCTTTGGGCCCTGGCATTTTGAGCTTCATATACCCATAGTGGGGTATGGCTTGAAAGCGAGCGAAGGTGTCCCACCCCAAAAGGGCGTGGTATCCGCTATTGAAAGGGGCCACTTGGAAGAGAAACTCTTTGGACCTGTAGTTATCAGGCATGCCGAATAGTACATCAAGTTTAATTTTCCCCTAGCATCGTGCTTCTTGACTGGGGATAATACTCAAAAGGTAGTACTGCTTTGCTCGATGTGACTCTTATCCGTTTTCATTTTGTCGAGCGTATCTTCGTATATGAGGTTAAGTCCGCTTCCACCGTCCATGAGCACCTTGGTGAGTCGAAAGCCATCCACAATTGGATTTAAGACCAAGGCGGCTAGTGCTCGGACTGATCGGGCCCATAGTTCGTCGTTAGTGGTGAAAGTTATGGCCGTATCGCTCCAAGGGTTCATTGTGATTACTTGATTGACTCAAGCGAGGTCGCGGAGCGCCCGTTTATGTCGATTATTTGAAGAAAAGGTCTCAAAGATTATAAAGACATTGAAATCGTCATCCTCCAAAGAATGCTTCTCTAGAGTAGCGTTGGTGAGGATTGCCTCACCGCTCTTAGCCATTTGCCGGAGTACCCAACATGCCCGAAGGCTATGTATTGGTTCGGTGCTCGGCGTCGTATGTATCTGACAGGGCTTGTCGAGCAATTCGTCAAGGACGGTTTTATATCCCGTGAAGGGCTTGTTTTTCTTGTCACTTGGCTTATGATCAGATGCCTCATAAGGGTGCGTCCGTTTTGCCCGTCCGGTGGGCTGCTTAAAGGCAGGAGGTTCCCACCGGGCTGTCTAGGCTTTCAAGGCGCTTTCCATCGTATAGTACTTCTGTACTACGTGTGTCAGGTCTGCAAAGTGTGATATGCGGCGACGGTTGAGGGCGTTGAGAATTCCCTTGTCCGTACAGTTGCGGCAAAAAACTGAAACCGTGTCATCGTCGTAGCAATCTTTAATCTTGTTTTTTACAAGGAGGAATCTGGCCCAGAAGTGATGGACCATTTCCTTAGGCTGCTACCATATGTACATTAGGTCACACATGTCTGGAGGGCCTGAATTGCTTGGGAATATTGATTGTGGTGGGTGGGTGGAACGAAATCCAAATCCCAACCCATAATTGGATCCGGAGCTTGAAGGATCTCCGAGGTCACCGGTTCAGTACTAGGAAGGTCTTGACGATTTCCGGGCTCAATGTCTGGTCCCATGTTCAAAGGACATGAAGTCTCTTCCCGAGGATGGGTATCCGGCTCGCAGGGCTTGAAAATCCGAATATAGGTGGCCCTTAATTTAGGGGAAGAAGCATCCTTGGCTCGTACCTCCACGTCCGCTACCAAGTGGGTGATCGATGGGGAATTGATCTCCCTCTAATTGGGTTTGAGCCCAAGTCGATAATAGTCTGTTGCGACCCCCAGGGCGGTGATGCGATCTAGCAGCTCGTTCAAGGACGAGATGTCTACCAGGTCCATCTTTTCGGAGTGTTCGACCCCGATAGTGAGGTGATGTTTGGCGATTGTGGGGGCCGCCGTTGGCTTAACGGTCGGGCGAGCGCCCATGGTAAAACTTCCGAGCTGGAGGACCTGTCCTGGAGCTAGGGTCCTTCCAGAAGTAATGTCATCATTAATGGCAAGGCGAGCCATCGATCCTTCTATCGACAACACAAAGGAACTCTCAATGAAAGCACCAATGCCGGTGTCAAAACTGGTCGATCTCGGGTAGGAGGTCCTGAACTGTGTGTCTGAGGATCGAAGGTAACAAGAGACAAGGGGAACATGATGTTTACCCAGGTTTGGGCCCTCTTAATGGAGGTAAAACTGTAACATCCCAAAATTCTAAATTTTGGAATGTTATATTAAATAAATTACTATGATTGTTTGTTTGATTGTTGTGTGATTGATTGTGTGAAAAATGTTTGGAAATTGAAAACTTTTTGAAAGTTGAATGAGAGGGAATAAAAGGACTTTCCCGAAACTTTCATCTTGCATTTTGGTCTCCATGAATTCAAATTCATTTCATCACAAAACCCTAGAGTGAAGATAATATGACTTCTTCCATTTAAAGAAATGAAGAGGGGTTTGAAATGATTCGAATTCCATTTGAGATATTCAAATATAGAAACTTTAAGCAACTCAATGAGTTCATGAAGGAAGATAAAATGACTTCTTCAAAATTGAATAAAGAGAGTTGGGAGTTTCAAATAAATAATTTGGAAGTCACTTTGAAGTTATTTGGAACTCATTTTCCATTTGAAGTTGTTTCAAATTCCAAATTCAAATCCTCTTGGAAGTTATTTAGTTCTAATTCAAATTATTTTTCTCCTAAAAATAAATAAATCGAAATAAGGGTAAAATGATTCCCTTCAATGGAAAATTAGGAGAAAATAAATTTGAAATCATTTTGCTATTTTAAAAATGATTTTTATTGATTTTAAATGCAACAGTAGCACTGTTTGACTTTGATGAAATTTTTTGGAATTTATTTGAACTTAGAAAATAGTTCATCTTATTCTTGGTATTTTTCTGAGCATTTTGATATATAATATGCCTATGTAAAAAAATTATTTTTTATTCTACTACAGTTTTCCTTTGTGTTTTTTTAACAAACACACACACACACACACACACACACACACACACACACACACACACACACACACCACCTGGACCGAGGCCAGCTCGGCCCAGGAGCACCTGCGGCCCAGCCAGCCGCTGGCCAACTTCGGCCCAGGAGTTGTTCTTATTTTGAGGCCGTTCGCCATTTGGCCTAAGCCGTGAATGCTGCTCAGCCACCCGAAAGCCGCCACGTGGCTAGGGACCTAGACGCGAATAAAATTTTCACAGTCAAGTTCCTGAGTTTTCAGATTAGTCCCTAAACTTAGGATAGCCGTATCTTTTTAACCGTATGTCCAAATTCAATGAAACTAGCGGCAAAGTGTTCATCCCAAATAGCTTTATCCAGAGAACCAACTTTGAAAACTTTTGGCCAATTTCAAATTTGAATTTATTCATGTTTGAATTCAAACTTCAACTGGCCATATCTCCTAAACCGTAGCTCCGATTGATGTGATTCTTTTTGCATCATGTCACCCTAGCCAAACCCTACCACTTGGACCATTGTCACACATTTTCCACACCAAAAATGGTCTGTCTATGATAGTTTTACTATTATGCCATGTATGCACGTTAGTACACATCACATCTTTGCACCCCATGCCTATGTTGTGTTGCACTTAGAATATTTGTGATGGTTAAGTGTGTTGTGTTTTCATTTGGTTTTCCTAAGTCTTTTTGTTGTGCATGTTATTTTGGTTCTCTTAAATGATTGCTTATGTGAATGCAATGTTTGACTTTATAGATTTTCATTGGAGAGTGACGAATAGTTCTATTAAGTAAATTTCTGAGAGCGGTATAATCTTCATCAACTATTACCAGGCAAGTTCACATTTGACCATTCTTCCAATTACCTATGTTTATATTATGCACTTAGTCCTTTTGTGGTAGGATTGCATGGTAGGATTTATTGTTGCCAGATGGCTATGCCGTTACCTAGTAGTTCATTGAGGTAGGTTTGAACCAATATCTTTGTCACCACCGCGTAAGTTTAATTTTGCCTCGCCAAGGTAGACGTGGATTGGGAAGTGTTCATTGTGAGAGATAAGTGACAAAGTAGTAAGTAGAACCAAGATAACTTAATGAACTACCTGGGCGGAGGTTTGGTTTAAATGGTGGCGAAGTACAATGGGAGCATGCATGGGAAATCCATGGTGGTGCACCACTAGTCGTCCGTCCGCCCAGGCTCAAAGAGATCAAACGTATTCTCATGTCTAGAAGCTTACGTGTGCAGCCACAAGCCAGTATGGGCTATGGCTTAGTTGAGTAGTTAGTGTGACCCCTTCCAGGATGGGCTAGCAGATGTAGAATGAGTAGGTGTACTGGCCTATCCGTGGGTTAAGGGGAAATACTTTCGAAAGACTATGTCTCGGTCATCCTGTTCTCAAACACCAGACAGTGTGAGAATTTCAAGGGAGGCGATCGAGTCTTGTGGGGAAAAGTGCGCAAACCTCTGTAGAGTGTTAAAACCTAATCGACTAGCCGTGTCCCCGGTTACGGACAACTTGAGCATCTAGTAGTGGAAATGTTGGGAGATCTCATCACTCTTAATTAAACAGCTGGGTTTTAAATGAAACTTTGGGAATGGATTGAGTTGGGTTTACCAACTCATCCTATGCTATACAGTAGTGGTAGAATAATATCTTTTATTCTAGGGAAAAACTAGCTTTATGCAAAAACTAAACTTAGAGCTTTCCACCATCCAAATTGCATGTACAAATAAGTTCATTATCCTTATGATGTGACTTGCCAGTACATTCAATGTACTGACCTACAGGGCTGCAACGTCTTATGTTGCAGGAATTTTCTGCGACGAGTAAGAGTTGTTGTAGGGTTACGGTCTTACACTCAACTTGTCGTTGGCATTGATGGGACTCCACATCCGTTCGTTTGTTTCCGCTGAGATTTCTGAGGTATATATCAGTTTTACGTTATTTATACATGTGATTGCACTTTGATATATACATTGATGTACTGTGTGTGCCAGCATACCAATCCAGGGATGGCACGGATACACAGCGGCTTGACCGTTTGAGGCCGGGTCGCTACAGAGATGGTATCAGAGCACATGTTGACTGTAGAACGTGACCCTAGAAACTGGAAAGCCCTTAGGAAAGAAATTCTCTAAAACTTTATTTTCAAAAAAATCATTTACCTCTCTTCTTTTCTGAGCTTTATCAAATCTTTCCCTTTTACCTCAAATAGTTAGACAATGCCCTCTTCCCTTTGACCACACGGAGGATCAACTGATGGGACCACTCTGGGAAGGGCAAGATGTCGGCCAACTAATGGCCACTTTAGTGTAAACAAGGACTTCAACATACATTAGAAGAGTTGAAGCTACAACAGTCAAAGACTCGAAGACTTTGAAGACACTGAAGAATTCCAAGATTTATATGACCTTTAGAAGACCAAACCCTTGTTGTATACTCTCGTTAGATGCGATAATTTGTGAGCTGTCATATTTTGTGTGTGTTTTCTGACAGCAACAAATAAAACCTATTTTCAAAACTATATTGTTTGTATTGTGTGTATCTCTCTCTATCCCTCTTATCTCATCCCAAAACCCTTGTACCCAATAGATGATGAATGAAGAAGGACTTGTATTCTCTAGAACTATCACTCAGTTGGAGGCAGAGCTATGGATTCAAAACATGGAGAATCACTTCAGGAGCAAGTTAGTTGCGAGGAAGTATGAGGTTCAATACGCTCTTCAGTACTTCACAACAAGTGCTGCAACCTGGTGGAAAATGCATCAAGCCATACAAGGATGTAATGGAGCAAAAACTTGGGAGGAATTGAAGAAAACTCTGTTGGGATCCCATCTTATCCGGAAGCACGATGGTAACCCGATGAAGAAACCTTATGCATGCAAGATATGTGGAGAAATAGGACATACCCATGAAGAACACAAGGATGGATGCCCTCATTGTGAAGGAAATCATCGAGCAAAAGAATGCTCAATTAGGCAGGTTACTTGTTTCTTGTGTGAAGGAACTACGCACTACCCTGCCCAGTGTCATATTTACCCCAAGGTACAGGAAATTACCAAGCAGCAGAAGGAAGCAGTGAAAGGAGCCCTCGGGGAAATTTTAAGAAAACCGGTGATGAAAGAAGATGCTGATGACCCTGACGGAGAAAACCTAAAGAAATTTTACTCCAATGCTTGCTATTCATGTGGAGAAGAAGGACATTTTTCACAATATTGCATGATGGAAAACCAAGAGTATCTGGGAGACTTCCCAATAGAAGGAGTGGAGTTTGATCGACAAGAGATAGAAGAATTGATCAGAACAAAGAAGTACAGGAAGAGAAAGAGCATGTGCCCCCAGAACAACCCAATTTCTGTAGAAAAGGACCTGTGTCATATCACTTGTTACAGATGCAAGGATTTAGGTCATTATGCTAGCAAATGCCCAAAAAGGAAGCCAGGAAGCCAAGGAGCCAAGATAACCACCAGGAAGCCCCTGGATTTGTCTGAAGTCGTTGGTTTACGCTGCAAAGGAGTAGGACATTTTTCCAGAGAATGTTCAGACCTGAGGAAAGCTTGAGCATAGTAGTTGAGATCTTGATATTTGAATAAAGCATGTAATAAATATGGGATGCACTTTTATTTTCGTTGGGGATGTTGAGTTGAGTTGTGAAATGGAAATTGTAATAGCTCATGAAGTAATAAAAGTTGAGGTGTTTGGAATCTCATATGAAATGTCATGAGTTGTTTGTTGATTGTGAATGCCTCTCTCACTATGTCACCCAAACTTAAACCTTGAACTCATGGACAAGCTGACCCCAAACCTTTCCCAGAAAAATAACCACATTTCACCAAAGGAAATACATACAGTATCCTGAGTACCCCTTCTATCTTATGCCTGCAGATGACAACCCTTTACGAGTCTTTTCTCAAGGGCCCAGAAACAATCATGGCCCTGACTAGTGATCAGGATTACCCAAAAATCCTGAAGGACATGATGAAGCATATTCAGCTTGAAGGAGATGCTGTCTACAAGGGTTATCCTTTCATGGAGAATGGAGTTGAACTTTGGTATGTGGAGGTACACCTCCACCGTGTGAAGGGAGTTTTCCCAAAGACTATGGGTCAATACTTTTTCATTTCTCGAGTACCCCAAGCAACATTCTTCGACTCTGTTCATGAAGCTGCTATGGAAGTCATACATCAGATTGGAGAAATACTTGAAGCCAGACTTCGTTATACTCAGGAATACCTAAGGGAGGTGCATGCAGAGATGATGGAGATGAAGCTCATGGCCACCACAATGAAGCAGAAGATCAATGATTCAGGGATCACATCGAGCAATTCTAGTGGGACTAAAGCATCTTCAAGAAGGGCAAATGAATAAAGATGGAAGTAATGCTTGACCATACCAAACTATGTGGATGGTAGCTTTTGTAATAGAGTACTTTTGAAATTTGAGTTTTGAGTAGTGGTTAAGGATATAATAAAGGATTTGATATGAAGAGAATATGAATTAGATGAACCAGTGCATTTTTTGGCGATACTTGTTTGTGTGAACACTTGACCAATGGAAAAGAAAATGTATTCCATAGAGTGAAGTTTGCACAAATGAGTTGGAGTTTGGTTTTAGTTATGATGGTTATCCCAAGAGTATGAAGGAATGAAGTACTATTGGATTTAAGGGAGATGTAATGTTGGAATATGGACCAATAGTAACTCCAAGGATGAGTTAAAGATATACAAGTGTTGAAGTGGGCCATAACCCACAGGACCCAGGGTTTGATAAGGAAACAAGCACAATCTTGTTGAAGAAAATGATTCTGAAAGAAGCTATGATTTCATCAGCCTACGTTTCATAGGAGGTTACGTAAAACCTGAGAGTTGGAAGAAACGATAGAGATTTTGTGTGGCTTGCAGAACCAAGCAATTTACCTGGACCCAGTTCGTGGAGAAGAGAAGTTCTGTAATGCTTGTGAGGATGCCCAAGTGTTAGAATACGTGATTCACTATCTGCGTATGTGGTAATGATTCAAGTACGCGATGGATTGGCCCCCATACTGGAGACTTCTTTCATGAACTATCATATGTTGATGGAAAATCAGAGAGGCTTGAAATCCTTTGAAGAGCATTGACGCGATAAGCCATAAAACCATAGAATGGTAGGACGATGGAACCCTTTACAAGCAATCGTTGCCAATCGTAGGTTATACGGTGAGATTCAACCCAGGCCCATTTCCTGCAGGAGGAACCAGAACTTGTTGACCACCATGAGATTTCGATAGTTGTTTAGCATTGCCGCCGGACCTGTCAAGTCTCAGAAGGATCCTATTTTGATGCAAGGACTCCTGATTTTGAGGAAAAGGCCATGCCCTTACCAGAAGAGCAAAAGTGAAGGAGTTATCTCAGAGAATATGAGAAGACCAACACCGTCAACGGAAAGGATGGAGTACATGAGTTTTGTTGGAACCGTGACCATGCTTCTACGGGTGGTAGCACCCCATACCATGTGTTGATTAATGGATTTTCAAGGAGACCCCCCAAACCTAACCTTCTTTCTAGCCTCTCCGAATCTCGAGGACGAGATTCATTTTAAGGGTGGTAGTTTGTAACATCCCAAAATTCTAAATTTTGGAATGTTATATTAAATAAATTATTATGATTGTTTGTTTGATTGTTGTGTGATTGATTGTGTGAAAATGTTTGGAAATTGAAAACTTTTTGAAAGTTGAATGAGAGGGAATAAAAGGACTTTCCTGAAACTTTCATCTTGCATTTTGATCTCCATGAATTCAAATTCATTTCATCACAAAACCCTAGAGTGAAGATAATATGACTTCTTCCATTTAAAGAAATGAAGAGGGGTTTGAAATGATATGAATTCCATTTGAGATATTCAAATATAGAAACTTTAAGCAACTCAATGAGTTCATGAGGGAAGATAAAATGACTTCTTCAAAATTGAAGAAAGAGAGTTGGGAGTTTCAAATAAATAATTTGGAAGTCACTTTGAAGTTATTTGGAACTCATTTTCCATTTGAAGTTGTTTTTCCAAATTCAAATCCTCTTGGAAGTTATTTAGTTTTAATTCAAATTATTTTTCTCCTAAAAATAAATAAATGGAAATAAGGGTAAAATGATGCCCTTCAATGGAAAATTAGGAGAAAATAAATTTGAAATCATTTTGCTATTTAAAAAATGATTTTTATTGATTTTAAATGCAACAGTAGCACTGTTTGACTTTTATGAATTTTTTTGGAATTTATTTGAACTTGGAAAATATTTCATCTTATTCTTGGTATTTTTCTCAGCATTTTGATACATAATATGCCTATGTAAGTTTTTTTATTTTTTTATTCTGCTACAGTTTTCCTTTGTGTTTTTTAACAAAAAAAACACACACCACCTGGACTGAGGCCAGCTCGGCCCAGGAGCACCCCGCGGCCCAGCCAGCCGCTGGCCAACTTCGGCCCAGGAGTGCACCCAACCGGCCCATGACCAGTTTTGGCCAGGCTAGCCCAGCGCCCGAGCGCTACTCGCATCGCTCGCCCGCCCCTCGTCTCTCATCGCTCGCTACCGCCACTGACCGGTAGGACCCTGCCCCATCATCTCTAACCTCCTGCCTCTCTCGCTCGGGTTGAGCTCGCGCTGCACTCCTGCAACCGCCAGGCGAGGCCCTCGCGGATAAAGCTTATCCCTCACTCCCGAGCCCTCTTTCCGTGCCTATAAGAAGCCCTCGACCCCCTCTCTCCGTTCAGCTAATCCGTTCGTCACCATGCCCCTCGCATCACTCGCCGTAGCCACTTGGATCTCGCTGGAGCCGTGCTATTTCACCGGAGGAGTTTGTCGCCTGTGAGCCACCCCGGCCTCCACCGACTACTTATTTTTGTTGCCCGAGTCCGCACGCGTCGATTTGACACCTTCGTTTTGCCTCTAGTTCCACCAGAGCGCCGCCCCGATGTGTCGCGCCCTCACCGGAGCTCCGGACGCCGCCGCCTCCCTCTACTCGTCGCCGGCACCCCGCTGCCCGCCGACCCCACCAGCAAGACGCCCGCTCCCCGCCGGACCCCGCTCCCTCCTTCCCCGTCGATGAGGAGAGCCGAAGTCGCCGCCCCGTCCGCCCCATCGCCGCTCGTCGCCGGCCACCGAACCCCCACTGTAAGCCGCCCCACCCTTCGTTTCATAAAAAACGACGCGGTTAACTATGGTTTTTATTAAACTGGTCGGTTTAGTTAAACCAATCCCGGTTTTACTTTTATTTAGCCGCGGTAGGTGTTTTTCTTATTTAGAGGCTGTTCGCCATTTAGCCTAAGCCGCGAACGCTGCTCAGCCACGCGAAAGCCGCCACGTGGCTAGGGGCCTGGACACGAATAAAATTTTCACAGTCAAGTCCCTAAGTTTTTAGATTAGTCCCTGAACTTCGGATAGACGTATCTTTTTAACTGTAGGTCCAAATTCAATGAAACCAGCGGCAAAGTGTTCGCCCCGAATAGCTTTATCCAGAGAACCAACTTTGAAAACTTTTGGCCAATTTCAAATTTGAATTTATTCATGTTTGAATTCAAACTTCAACTGGCCATATCTCCTAAACCGTAGCTCCGATTGATGTGATTCTTTTTGCATCATGTCACCGTAGCCAAACCCTACCACTTGGACCATTGTCACACATTTTCCACACCAAAAATGGTCTGTCTATGATAGTTTCACTATTATGCCATGTATGCACTTCAGTACACATCACATCTTTGCACCCCATGCCTATGTTGTGTTGCACTTAGAATATTTGTGATAGTTAAGTGTGTTGTGTTTTCATTTGGTTTTCCTAAGTCTTTTTGTTGTGCATGTTATTTTAGTTCTCTGAAATGATTGCTTATGTGAATGCAATGTTTGACTTTATAGATTTTCATCGGAGAGTGACGAATAGTTCTATTAAGTAAATTTCCGAGAGTGATATAATCTTCATCAACTATTACCAGGCAAGTTCACATTTGACCATTCTTCCAATTACCTATGTTTATATTATGCACTTAGCAATACTAGTAAAAGGCCTACTAGTGGTGCACCAGTTTTGCCTACTAATGGTGCACTATTGGTGCGCCACTAGTACCACGCCACTAGTATTATATACTAATGGCGCACAACGGGTGCGCCATTAGTATCTGGTATACTAATGGCACACCACACCGTGCGCCATTAATATAGACCAACATGCGCCATTAGTATGCCTCCCAGGGGGGCCATATTTACCCATGTGCTTTGGCACACTAATGGCGCACTGTGGGGTGATGCGCCATTAGTATCCTTTGGCATACCAATGGCGCACTATGTAGTGATGCGCCATTAGTATCCTTCGGCATACTAATGGCGCACTTTGAGATGATGCGCCATTAGTATGAATATTAAGTGTTTTTTACTTTTCTGATTTTTGCATAGGTTACAAAATATATTATTGGACAGAATATAGACAGCACCACATAGCAACAGCAGATTCATCGAATACAATAGAAGATTAGTCTGCGAATACAATTCATCATATTAGTCTCCGAATTCAAAAGACCGAACAAAGATAGAACACTACAAGTCTCGAGACCGCGAGTAGCGAGTTTGTCTTCACATTACAAGTCGATATCGATCATCTAAACTACCATCACATAGAAGAGAGATGCGGTCATCACGATGAGCATCATCGCGATGAAACTGGTCTTCATCCGGTTCCTCTAACGCTCCCTCCTCTCTCCCGCTAGATAGCGGGCGTATCTAGATTCCACCTCCGCCCTAGTGGTGTACCCTTTGTAACTGTTACCGCTGAAACAGTGAACCTATCTCCGACACTCCTCCCAGTCGTCGTAGACTCCAGGAACCTTACCCTTGTACACGACATACGACGGCATCTCTATGCACAAGCCAAACAATAGACAATACATGAGCAATATATAAGTATGCAACAAAAGGATCGAAAGAGAAAAGCAAGACATTAATAGCATGATTCATGGTCCTACTAATAAATAGCATCGATTACATCTAAGTTGAACGACTGTCCAAACCAAAGTGACATACAATTCATTAAAGTTTAATTACAACATGAGCCAATCAATGTTTCAGAACTACACATAGCATCACTACTTTCGACTCGACTCATGGGACCGGAGCGTGGGTGAAGCCGCCGTCTCTCGTGATGGTCATGAAATCGCGGGCGTTGTCATCCTGCATTTGTAGTGTTGTGTCTATCTCACTATTGGACGGTTGATATCTGAGGTAGAACTGCCCCGAGGTATGAAGGACATCTTGATGGATGATTTCCGCAAACTCTGACTGGATGCAAAAGAATTCTTGTCTGATGTCCGCGTCCTGGATTGCCGACAAGCTCGCGGCCCAATCTTTGAGATTATCTGGTAGCAGAAGGTGATGATGGTCCTGTACGATCGCCCGCATGTGATGGAGGGCGTAGTAGGCATCCTTCTAACTGCCAGGCAGCTGCTTGACGCAGCAGAACTTAGTATTGTGGGTGAACACGTGCCTGCCATACCTACGAACTGGCCTGGTGAAGGTGCCTCCAGATTTGGCGTAGCCGGGGAGAACATCATCAAGAACTTTCTTGATATTTGTGTAGTCTCTCTTGGAGTCATGGTTCGGGTCGAAATACGTGGCCATGGAATATTTCGGGCTTAAGAGGATGAGTGTGCAATGTGTGTCACTGCACAGAACACAGAATGTTAGAAAAAAGAAAGAACGATCGAAATCTAAGAAATCATTTGTTTCGGGGCGGTTAAGGGATGACTTACTCGGGAAAGTAAGACACGAGGAAGTTATCCTTATCTGGGTTTGCCAGAATGACGCCTTCGAGGTGTGAACTCGCAACTTGGCGGTCCCCAGCGCTGCCCAAGATCTAGGCACGCATGTAGAAGGGGTCGACTATCACGATGTCCGGGGTCTTGTCTCTAATGATCCGCATCTCCATACTCAGCGAAAACAGCCGAACGAAGGTGTCGTGCAGCGGATGAAGGTTAAACATAGCAAAGATGTCATCAAACCGTAGGACGATCGTACCCCCGATGGCGCCATCCACAAAGCCCCTGCCCTCTGGCACCTTGGCCACGAAAACCGGGTATGCCACATCATTCTCTCTGAGACGCCGCTTCTCCAAAGAAAGAACACTGTCATGCAGACTCCGCATAGCACCGGTTGCAGCATTGAGCATATCTGTCGGTAGCATTGCCCTACCCGCCACATGCACCCTCCTCGAGATATCCTTAGGTGAAGGTGGCCCGTCCTGAGCACGGATCGTACTCGGTGCCGGCTGGCTCGCACCGGCGCCCTTTTTAGCCTTTTGTTTCCGTCCCTTCTTCTTGATCTGCTGTAATGGGACCGAGTTCTGCTCACAGACCGCCTTCTTGAGCATGTTGGGGCTGATAATATTTCGCACCTCAGCTATCTGAGGCTCGATGAAGGCGGCAGCTAGAGGCGTCTCCTGAGAACCGAACGCCAAACGACGCCTGTTGCAATTGGGTTTCTCCGTCGTACAAGCTAGATCGCGGTCGTCTTGGTTGGGTTCTTGAGAAGGAGGCCCGCAGAACTCGTCACCATACCCATGTTCGGCAAAGTACTTATCGACATTGGTAAATGTATCGTCCTCGTTGTCGTCGTCGTCCGGATTGTAACACCCCGGATGTGATTTACCCAATATGTAATCCAACTCTTGTCGTTTCTGGCGTTAAGTTGTTTTATTTTCTCGGGTTCGGATTTTTGTCTCCGTGTGTTGTTGTCGTTGTCATGCATATCATATCATGTCATCATGTGCATTGCATTTGCATATGTGTTCATCTCATGCATTCGAGCATTTTCCCCATTGTCCGTTTTGCATTCCGGCGCTCCGTTCTCCTCCGGTGGTCTTTTCTACCTTTCTTTCGTGTGTGGGGATTAAACATTTCCGGATTGGACTGGGACTTGCCAAGCGGCCTTGGTTTACTACCGGTAGACCGCCTGTCAAGTTCCGTACCATTTGGACTTCGTTTGATGCTCCAACGGTTAACCGAGGGATCGAAAAGGCCTCGTGTGTGTTGCAGCCCAACACCCCTCCAATTTGGCCCAAAACCCACCAAAAGCCTCTCCAGCATGTAGAGCGTTCGATCACGATCGCGTGGCAGAAAACCGCACCTCATTTGGACACTCCTAGCTCCCTCTATGCCTATAAATAGGTCCTCCTCCGAAAATCCGGATCTCTCCCCCGTCCAAACCCTAAAATCGCCCCGCCGCCACCGGACACGTCCGGCCGCCGCCCGCGCCAATCAGGAGGCGCCACGTGGCCGGCCGCCTCCTCCCACCGCCGCGGCCCGCCCCGCCCGCAGCCGGCCCCCGCGGCCCATTCCGGTCCGCCGCCGCCTGCCTCCTCCTTCCCCGACGCCGTCGACGGTGCGCCGACCAGCCGCCCGGCTCGCCACCGCCTCCTCGCGCCCGAAGGCCGTCACTGTCGTGCCATTGCCGGCGGAGCAAGCTCCACCGCGACAATCCCTCGCCGTCCCATGCCGCCTCGTCGCCGGTGGCCGCCGCCCCGTCGGCGCCGCCCTCAGCCGCCGCCTCGCCGCCCCGTCGGCGCCGCCCTCCGCCGCCGCCTCGCCGCCCATCCTCCCGGTCGGCAAGTCCCCCGACGACTCCGGCGACCTCCTGCTATAGTGCTCCGGCGGACCTCGTAAATCGCGCCCGGATCCCGATCTGGATCTGAGATCCGCGGGTTGACTTTTCGTCCCTAACCCTAATTTTTTTCCTATGTTCATCGCATCGTAACTCCGCATCCGTAGCTCTGTTTTGGGCATATAGCATATCAAAATGTTCATCTCAGAGAGTACATCATTTCATCTCATTGCATCATTTTCATTTGAGGTCATCTTGATGCCCGAAATGCTGTTAGAAGAATGCTATTGGAGTTAAGTGTCAGATCTGCTGCTCCATTTAGATATTTGTCATTTTTGCCATGATTATTGTGTGCATGATATGCCCATGAGCTCTACATGTGTTTTGTTATATGTTTTGACATCTATCCAGAGGTACAACCCATGTATTTTTGTGATGTGTGTGGTGACTAGCACAAGCTTGCAAAGTGGAGCATTCGTTAATGCTGATTTCAGGGACTTAGCATTTCCACTAAGTCCTTGAGCTGTTTATCTCAATATGCCATATGTTCATGTTGTTTCCTAGTGATCCGTGCCTCGTTTGAGGATGATCAGTAAGGATGTTTTGTTAATCTTGTAGTGTTCTATCCATCCATGTATTTGTTTGCAATTATGGAGTACCCTAGCTTGAGTCAATCGAGATCTACTTTTGTCATTTCGTGAATCTGGGCAGATTGTCTACTTGTTAGCGATTTTGCCGATGATGTTGTAGTTGATCCGTGCATGATATGCTATTGTTCTTGCCATGTCTAGCTTGTATTTTGTGTATTCTTGATGGGTGTATGCTTAGATTGTCATGACTTGCTCTGTAGTGAGTGCATCGAGCTCGTAAACATGCCTACTTGATATCTGTTTCAGCATGCTCCAGTTTTCACTAAGTCTGAGAACTGATGATGTTTTTGCCATGTTTACATGCTTGCAAATGTATTTTCTGATCCCTTTTGGCTCAAGGTCACTAAGGGACTTTTGTTAAGATCTTTGAGTAGCTCCATGCCATGCTTTACTTTGCCATGTTCAGGTCCTATAGCATATAGTTTTCATGCTCCAAAGAGTGCTATCTGATCTGAAATTCCAGACAAGTGTTAATTTCACCAAGTCTGAAATCTGTTTGTCAAATGCATTTTTGCCATGCTTGTTTGAACCTGTTAATGGATGATTTGGCCGTAGCTCAGTGCTAGTATTTTGTTAAGATTCATGACTGGATTCCTGCCATGTATTTTTGTGCCATGTTTTAGTGCTGTAGCATGTTCATCTTGTTGCATTTAGATGGCTACTTGCTGTAAATCGCAGAACGTGGTCATATTTGAATTGCTTGCCATTTCCAAACCGTAACTCCGATTCCGGCGCTCTTTATATCGTTTTCAAGCGATTTCATCTCACCTTTCCAGTGGCACACTTGGATTTCCAAGTTGAGGCCAGGTTCATGCATTCCTTGTCAAATCTTGCATATGCATCGCATGTTGCATCCCGCATAGCATACCATCTTTGCATCGTATTGTTTGAGCCTTGCACATGGTTGATTGTGTCATTGTTGCTTGTTTGTCTTGTTTGGGTAGAGCCGGGAGACGAGTTCACTAACAAGGAGCCCGTTGAATTTTCTTTCGAGGATCCAGTCAACTCTGACAACTTTGCAGGCAAGATGATCATACCCTCGAAATCACTACTATCTTTGCTTTGCTAGATGCTCGCTCTTTTGCTATGCCAATCCTACGATGCCTACCACTTGCTTATCATGCCTCCCAAATTGCCATGTCGAAACTCTAACCCACCATGTCCTAGCAAACCCTTGATTGGCTATGTTACCGCTTTGCTCAGCCCCTCTTATAGCGTTGCTAGTTGCAGGTGAAGATTGGAGGCCGTTCCTTGTTGAAACCTTATTTACTTGTTGGGATATCATTATATTTCCATGTTATCATAATGCATCTATATACTTGGTAAAGGGTGGAAGGCTCGGCCTCTCGCCTCGTGTTTTGTTCCACTCTTGCCGCCCTAGTTTTCCGTCATATCGGTGTTATGTTCCCGGATTTTGCGTTCCTTACGCGGTTGGGTTATAATGGGAACCCCTTGATAGTTCGCCTTGATTAAAGCTTTTCCAGCAATGCCCAACCTTGGTTTTACCATTTGCCACCTAGCCTCGTTTTCCCTTGGGTTTCCGGAGCCCGAGGGTCATCTTATTTAACCCCCCCCCCCCTCGGGGCTAGTGCTCCTCTGAGTGTTGGTCCGAACTAGAGTCTTGTGCAACGCCCCCTCGGGGAAACTTGAGGTTTGGTTTTAGTTGTATGGAGCGCTCATCTGAGTGTGCCCTGAGAACGAGATATGTGCAGCTCCTAACGGGATTTTTCGTCACATTCGGGCGGTGTTGCTGGATTTGTTTTAACTTGTCGAAGTGTCTTGAAGAATCGAGATACCGAGTCTGATCGGAACGTCTCGGGAGGAGGTCTATTCCTTCGTTGACCGTGAGAGCTTGTCATGGGCTAAGTTGGGACTCCCCTGCAGGGATTTGAACTTTCGAAAGCCGTGCCCGCGGTAATGGGCAGATGGGAATTTGTTAATGTCTGGTTGTAGATAACTTGAACCTTAATTTATTTAAAATGAATCAATAGTGTGAGTTACCGTGATGGTCTCTTCTCGGCGGAGTTCGGGAAGTGAACACGGTGTTGGAGTAATGCTTGCGCAGGTTGCTCTCTAGTTTCTCGCTCACGCTTTGCCTCCTCTTCTCGCTCTCTTTGCGAACAGGATAGCCACCATATATGCTAGTCGCTTGCTGCAGCTCCACATATTATCCTTGCCTTACCTATAAGCGTAAATAGTCTTGATCGCGAGGGTGCGAGATTGCTGAGTCCCTGTGGCTCACAGATTACTTCCAAACCAGATGCAGGGCCTGATGATTCCGTTCTAGATGACGCGCTTGAGCTCAAGTGGGAGTTCGACGAGGACTCACGCCGATACTACGTGTCTTTTCCTGATGATCAGTAGTGGTGCCTAGTTGGGTGATCGGGACCGTGTCGCATGTTGGGTTTATCTTTCATTTTGGCGCCGTAGTCGGGCCATGAGTGTTTGAATGTTGTAATGCTATTTATGTACTTTGATTGACGTGGCGAGTGTAAGCCAACTATGTATCTCCCCTTTTATTATCTATATTACATGGGATGTTGTGATGATTGCCTAACTTGCGACATTGCTTTCAATGCGGTTATGTCTCTAAGTCGTGCCTCGACACGTGGGAGCTATAGCCGCATCGAGGGCGTTACAAGTTGGTAATCAGAGCCTTCCCCGACCTTAGGAGCCCCATTGCTTGATCGTTTTTAGCGACCGACTTGTGTCTAGAAAAATGTTTTGAGTCATTTAGGAATTATATATCAGAGAGTTTAGGAATTCTTTTTATTTCCCAGTCTCCTCATCGCTCTGGTAAGGCATCCTGACGTAGAGTTTTGACTCTTCTCTTCTCAAATTTTTTAAAAAATAATTTAGGATCACGCGGGTATCTTGGAATCGTTCCGATGGTTTTGTGACGAGAACATTGTCTTGGTGCCTCCTGTCAAGGTTTTTGTGGTAGTGTCCCGAGGAGTTGAGCTCCGAGGTGTTGTCATCATAATTTTATCGTTGCAGTTCTGGAATACCCGAGTTTAGTACGCCGACATCGAAAATCTCTTTTATGCAGTTCGTTGGTGAGATAACCTCGACGCCACCCAGTACTGGGGCGGGAGTTCGGGAGTATCGCCATAACTCGTATAACGGATGCTTTTCGAAGGTTGAGGTAGATGGTTTCCGAAGTTTTTCTCGGTTATGTGTTGAAGGATGGATACAGCTGGATGTAGGATTTGCTAGATTTGGGTGAGATATTATGCTTCCCCTGTATCCCCAACACCTGATTGCATAATCGGAAAGGTTCGGGAGTTTCATAGGTGGGAATTCTTGTAGCTCTAGTTCTTCTTCCACGGATATTTGGTTTGAGATTGGGATTTCTTACCGAGTATTCGTTCTTGATCCGTACCTTGTTGATTTATTTCTCTACCTAAATTCTAAGTGGCTTCTCAATTTATGGATACGTGACCATTTCAAGAGGAATGCATTCGTTCATTCTGTTCGGATGTGAAGACTTTATGCTGCAATTTTCATTCCGTTGGATTCAGCTTCATTTTATCTGTCAATGTGCTAACGGTGGTCAACCTCTTCAGGATGGCTCCCACTAAGAGCACCAATCAGAATCAGAATCAAGATCTGCCACCACCTCCACCTCCTCCGGAGGCATGGCAAGCTGTGATGGCCACAACCAATGCTAACACACAGTTGATCATGCAAATTCTTCAAGAGCGCAATCAAGCGAACCAAGGCAACCAAGGCAACAATCAGAATCACTTTGCTACACTCAACCAGTTCCTTGCTAACGGGCCAAAGACTTTCAGCAATTGTGTTGAGGCAACTGATGCTGACGATTGGCTCGTGGATCTATGCAAGCATTTTGAGTGCAGTAACGTCAGGCCTGAGGACTTTGTCAAGTTCGCATCCTTCCAACTCAAAGATCAAGCTGCGGAATGGTTCCAGCAGTACAAGGATTCCAGAGGTGGACCTGTTATTACCTGGGATGAATTCCGTCAAGACTTCAAAGCTCATCATATCCCTCAGAGCGTGGTTGAAAGCAAGCGTGAGGAATTCCGCAACCTGAAGCAAGGCTCTTTGTCTGTCTATGACTACAACAAGTTGTTTCAGAAGCTCGCCCGCTTTGCTAAGCAGGACGTACCTGATGAGAAGAGCATGATATACCAGTTCAGGGGTGGTCTTAGGGAAGAAATTCAGCTAGCACTTGTTCTCTTCGAGCCCTTGAGGTACGATGAGTTCTACAACATGGCATTGAAGCAAGAGGCCGCTCAACTGAGGTGTGATGCTTCCAAGAAGTGAGTCAGAGATGCTACTCCTTCTTCCTCTACTCAAGTGGCCAAGCAGTAGAAGTATTGGCTTCCTCCTCCATTCCGTCAGCCGTATCAGCAGAAGAGCAAAGGTGGCAGTGGATCATCCCACCCACCCAACCCTGGCTTTCAGAACAAGACTTCGTCTCAAGCTCCAAGATCGAGTGCTCCGTATCACCGTCCGGTTTCAGAGGTCACGTGCAACAAGTGCCAACAGAAGGGTCACTATGCCAACAAGTGTTTCAACCAGAGGCGTCTTCCTCCTCCTCCTCCTGTAAGATCGGCAAGTGCAGCTCTGGTCAAGCATAAACCCAAGCACGCCAAGGTCAACTTGATGAACGCAACTCAGGAAGAGGACTCGTCAGATGTCATCATGGGTAACCTTCCTGTTAACGATATTCCTGCAAAAGTTCTTTTTGACACTGGTGCATCGCATTGTTTCATTTCCAAACATTTTGCATCGAAGTATGAGTGCGATTATCAGTATCTGCAAAGTTCCTTGCAAATTGTGTCACCGGGCAAGCACATGACAGCTAATACCTGTGTCCTGGATGTTACTATCACGTTGGGCGACTACAAATTTCTAGCTTCTCCTATTGTTCTGGGAAACTCGGACATTGATCTTATTCTCGGAATGGATTGGCTTTCTAAGCACAAGGCGCATCTTGATTGTGCAGCCAGGCAGATTCAATTAACTCATTCGTCTGAGGATGTAATTGTCTTTGCCGCTCGTGATGATACCATCCGTCTGTTTTCTCTCAATGAGAAGGGTGAACTGGATGCTATCTCGCAGATTCCAGTCGTTTGCGAATATCAAGACGTCTTTCCAGAAGAGCTCCCAGGAATGCCTCCGCACCGGCTAGTTGAATTCGTCATCGATCTTGAGCCTGGCACGGAACCAGTGTGCACGCGTCCTTACAAGCTCGGACCTGAAGAGTTGAAGGAGCTGAAGAAGCAACTCGATATTCAAGAGAGAATGGGTCTCATCCGACCTAGTTCTTCTCCGTGGGGTTGTGGTGTTCTTTTTGTGAAGAAGAAGGATGGAACGGACCGACTTTGTGTTGATTACCGTCCATTGAATAAGAAGACCAACAAGAACAAATACCCACTTCCCAACATCAACGAGTTGTTCGAACAACTCAAAGGCGCCCAAGTATTCTCCAAGCTTGATCTCCGTATGGGTTATCATCATATTCGAATTCGTGAGCAAGATATTCCCAAGACGGCTTTCAGGACAAGCTATGGTTCATATGAATACACTGTCATGTCTTTTGGCCTCGTCAACGCTCCTCCGACTCTCTCTCGCATGATGAACTTCATCTTCAACGCCTACACCAATGACTTCATTTTGGTCTATCTTGACGACATTCTGGTTTTCTCGAAGAACAAGGAAGATCATGCCAAGCACTTGCGTTTGGTACTTGATAAGCTGAGAGAACATCAGTTCTACGCCAAGTTCTCCAAGTGCGAATTTTGGCTCGATGAGGTTCTTTATCTTGGTCATATCATCTCTGCCAAGGGCATTGCGGTGAATCCTAAGAAGGTGTCTGCAATTGTGAATTGGGAACCTCCTCAGAACGTGAAGCAACTCCGTAGCTTCCTCGGTCTCGCAAGCTATTGTTGAAGATTCGTTGAAAACTTTTCTAAGATCGCGAAGCCTCTCTCAAATCTTCTCCAGAAGCACGTCAAGTACGTTTAGTCTCCAGAGTGTGACATTGCTTTCAACACTTTGAAAGAGAAATTGGTCACCGCTCCAGTTCTGACTCCGCCTGATGAATCCAAACCGTACGAGGTCTTTTGCGATGCCTCTCTCCAAGGTCTTGGCGTAGTGTTGATGCAAGAGAAGAAAGTTGTGGCTTATACCTCTCGCCAGTTGAAGCCTAATGAGAAGAACTACCCCACTCATGATCTCGAGTTAGCGGCAGTTGTGCATGCTCTTTTGACTTGGAGACATCTCTTATTGGGAAGAAAAGTGGACATCTTCACTGACCACAAGAGTCTCAAGTACATCTTCACTCAACCTAATCTCAACCTCAGGCAGACTCGATGGGTCGAAATGATTCAAGAGTATAATCCGAGTATTGAGTATACTCCAGGCAAGGCTAATGTGATAGCTGACGCATTGAGCAGGAAGGCTTACTGCAACAGTCTGATTCTCAAGCCTTATCAACCCGAGCTTTGTGAAGCTTTCCGCAAACTTAATCTGCAAGTTGTTCCTCAAGGTTTCCTCGCCAACCTTCAAGTCTCTCCTACCTTGGAAGACCAGATTCGCCAAGCCCAGCTTCTTGATGCTATGGTGAAAAAGGTGAAGATTGTGATTGCCAAGAGTCAACCCAAGTACAAGTGCTACCGCCTTGATGACAAGGATACTCTCTTCTTCGAGGATCGTATTGTTGTGCCCAAAGGTGATCTCCGTAAAGTGATCATGAATGAGGCTCACAATTCTCTCCTCTCCATCCATCCTGGGAGCACGAAGATGTATCAGGACCTCAAGCAGGCCTATTGGTGGACTCGAATGAAGCGCGAGATTGCTCAATTCGTGAATGAGTGTGATGTCTGTAGAAAAGTGAAGGCAGAACACCAAAGGCCAGCTGGTCTCCTCCAACCTCTTGCCATTCCAGAATGGAAGTTTGACCACATTGAAATGGACTTCGTGACTGGGTTTCCAAAGTCCAAACGTGGCAATGATGCTATATTCGTTGTCATCGACAAACTCACTAAAGTGGCTCACTTTCTGCCTATCAAAGAGTCAATCACTGCAGCTCAATTGGCGGAACTCTATACCTCTCGAATTGTCTCGCTGCATGTTCCACAAGTGATCTCTTCAGACCGTGGCAGCATCTTTACCTCCAAGTTTTTGGATTCTTTTCAGAAGGCCATGGGCACCAACATCCGCTTCAGCACAGCTTTCCATCCTCAAACTAGCGGTCAAGTCGAGCGTGTCAACCAGATTCTTGAATATATGCTCAGAGCTTGTGTGATCTCCTTCGGCATGAAGTGGGAGGATTGTCTTCCTTATGCTGAATTCTCCTACAACAACAGTTTTCAAGCAAGTTCAGGCAAGGCCCCTTTTGAAATTCTGTATGGCATGAAGTGCCGTACCCCTCTCAACTGGTCTGAAACCGGTGAACGTCAGCTTCTCGGAAATGACTTAATCACAGAGGCAGAGGAAATGTGCAAAGTCATTCGAGATAACCTCAAAGCAGCCCAATCCCGCCAGAAGAGCTACTATGATAGTAAGCACCGTGATTTGGCTTTTGAGATCGGAGATCATGTTTACCTCCACGTCTCTCCTATGAAAGGTACTCGTCGCTTCGGTATCAAAGGGAAGCTTGCCCCTAGATACGTGGGACCTTTCAAGATTGTCAGCAAGAGAGGCGATCTCGCCTATCAACTCAAGCTTCCTTCAAACTTTGCAAATGTTCATGACGTGTTCCATGTCTCTCAGCTTCGAAAGTGCTTCAAGACTCCTGACCGCACCGTCAACTTCAAGGACATTGAGCTCCAAGAGGATCTCTCTTATCGCGAGCACCCCGTGGCTATTCTTGAAGAGACTGAACGCAAGACTCGCAACAAGTCAACCAAATTCCTCAAAGTCAAGTGGTCACACCATTCCGTTCGTGAAGCTACCTGGGAACGCGAGGATCACCTCCGTTCTGAGTACCCGGCGTTGTTCCAGTCCTAGATCTCGGGATGAGATCCTTTCATAGTGGTGGAGTGTTGTAACACCCCGGATGTGATTTACCCAATATGTAATCCAACTCTTGCCATTTCCGGCGTTAAGTTATTTTATTTTCTCGGGTTAGGGTTTTTGTCTCCGTGTGTTTTTGTCGTTGTCATGCATCTCATATCATGTCATCATGTGCATTGCATTTGCATACGTGTTCATCTCATGCATTCGAGCATTTTCCCCATTGTCCGTTTTGCATTCCGGCGCTCCGTTCTCCTCCGGTGGTCTTTTCTACCTTTCTTTCGTGTGTGGGTATTAAACATTTCCGGATTGGACCGGGACTTACGAAGCGGCCTTGGTTTACTACCGGTAGACCACCTGTCAAGTTTCGTACCATTTGGACTTCGTTTGATGCTCCAACGGTTAACCGAGGGACCGAAAAGGCCTCGTGTGTGTTGCAGCCCAACACCCCTCCAATTTGGCCCAAAAACCCACCAAAAGCCTCTCCATCATCTAGAGCGTTCAATCACGATCGCGTGGCCGAAAACTGCACCTCATTTGGACACTCCTAGCTCCCTCTATGCCTATAAATAGGTCCTCCTCCGAAAATCCGGATCTCTCCCCCGTCCAAACCCTAAAATCGCCCCGCCGCCACCGGACACGTCCGGCCGCCGCCCGCGCCAATCAGGAGGCGCCACGTGGCCGGCCGCCTCCTCCCACCGTCGTGGCCCGCCCGGCCCGCAGCCGGCCCCCGCGGCCCATCCCGGTCCGCCGCTGCCTGCCTCCTCCTTCCCCGACGCCGTCGACCGTGCGCCGCCCCGCCGCCCGGCTCGCCGCCGCCTCCTCGCGCCTGAAGGCCGCCTCCGCCGCGCAATTGCCGGCGGAGCAAGCTTCGCCGCGACAACCCCTCGCTGCCCCACGCCGCCTCGTCGCCGGTGGCCGCCGCCCCGCCGGCGCCGCCCTCCGCCGCCGCCTCGCCGCCCATCCTCCCGGCCGGCAAGTCCCCCGACGACTCCGGCGACCTCCTGCTACAGTGCTCCGGCGGACCTCGTAAATTGCGCCCGGATCCCGATCTGGATCTGAGATCCGCGGGTTGACTTTCCGTCCCTAACCCTAATTTTTTGCCTATGTTCATCGCATCGTAACTCCGCATCCGTAGGTCTGTTTTGGGCATATAGCATATCAAAATGTTCATCTCAGAGAGTACATCATTTCATCTCATTACATCATTTTCATTTGAGTTCATCTTGATGCCCGAAATGCTATTAGAAGAATGCTATTGGAGTTAAGTGTCAGATCTGCTGCTCCATTTAGATATTTGTCATTTTTGCCATGATTATTGTGTGCATGATATGCCCATGAGCTCTACATGTGTTTTGTTATATGTTTTGCCATCTATCCAGAGGTGCAACCCATGTATTTTTTTGATGTGTGTGGTGACTAGCACAGGCTTGCAAAGTGGAGCATTCGTTAATGCTGATTTCAGAGAGTTAGCATTTCCACTAAGTCCTTGAGCTGTTTATCTCAATATGCCATATGTTCATGTTGTTTCCTAGTGATCCGTGCCTCGTTTGAGGATGATCAGTAAGGATGTTTTGTTAATCTTGTAGTGTTCTATCCATCCATGTCTTTGTTTGCAATTATGGAGTACCCTAGCTTGAGTCAATCGAGATCTACTTTTGTCATTTTGTGAATCTGGGCAGATTGTCTACTTGTTAGCGATTTTGCCGATGATGTTGTAGTTGATCCGTGCATGATATGCTATTGTCCTTGCCATGTCTAGCTTGTATTTTGTGTATTCTTGATGGGTGCATGCTTAGATTGTCATGACTTGCTCTGTAGTGAGTGCATCGAGCTCGTAAACATGCCTACTTGATATCTGTTTCAGCATGCTCCAGTTTTCACTAAGTCTGAGAACTGATGATGTTTTTGCCATGTTTACATGCTTGCAAATGTATATTCTGATCCCTTTTGGCTCAAGGTCACCAAGGGACTTTTGTTAAGCTCTTTGAGTAGCTCCATGCCATGCTTTACTTTGCCATATTCAGGTCCTATAGCATATAGTTTTCATGCTCCAAAGAGTGCTATCTGATCTGAAATTCCAGACAAGTGTTAATTTCACCAAGTCTGAAATCTGTTTGTCAAATGCATTTTTGTCATGCTTGTTTGAACCTGTTAATGGATGATTTGGCCGTAGCTCAGTGCTAGTCTTTTGTTAAGTTTCATGAGTGGATTCCTGCCATGTATTTTTGTGCCATGTTTGAGTGATTTAGCATGTTCGTCTTGTTGCATTTAGGTGGCTACTTGCTGTAAATCGCAGAACGTGGTCATATTTGAATTGCTTGCCATTTCCAAACCGTAACTCCGATTCCGGCGCTCTTTATGTCGTTTTCAAGCGATTTCATCTCACCTTTCCAGTGCCACACTTGGATTTCCAAGTTGAGGCCCGGTTCATGCATTCCTTGTCAAATCTTGCATATGCATCGCATATTGCATCCCGCATAGCATACCATCTTTGCATCGTATTGTTTGAGCCTTGCACATGGTTGATGGTGTCCTTGTTGCTTGTTTGTCTTTTTTGGGTAGAGCCGGGAGACGAGTTCACTAACGAGGAGCCCGTTGAGTTTGCTTTCGAGGATCCAGTCAACTCTGACAATTTTGCAGGCAAGATGATCATACCCTCGAAATCACTACTATCTTTGCTTTGCTAGATGCTCGCTCTTTTGCTATGCCTATGCTACGATGCCTACCACTTGCTTATCATGCCTCCCAAATTGCCATGTCGAACCTCTAACCCACCATGTCCTATCAAACTGTTGATTGGCTATGTTACCGCTTTGCTCAACCCCTCTTATAGCGTTGCTAGTTGCAGGTGAAGATTGGAGGCCGTTCCTTGTTGGAACCTTATTTACTTGTTGGGATATCATTATATTGCCATGTTATCTTAATACATCTATATACTTGGTAAAGGGTGGAAGGCTCGGCCTCTCGCCTAGTGTTTTGTTCCACTCTTGCCGCCCTAGTTTTCCGTCATATCGGTGTTATGTTCACGGATTTTGCGTTCCTTACGCGGTTGGGTTATAATGGGAACCCCTTGATAATTCGCCTTGATTAAAGCTTTTCCAGCAATGCCCAACCTTGGTTTTACCATTTGCCACCTAGCCTATTTTTCCCTTGGGTTTCCGGAGCCCAGGGGTCATCTTATTTAAACCCCCCCCCCCTGGGCCAGTGCTCCTCTGAGTGTTGGTCCGAACTAGAGTCCTGTGCAGCGCCCCCTCGGGGAAACTCAAGGTTTGGTTTTAGTTGTATGGAGCGCTCATCTGAGTGTGCCCTGAGAACGAGACATGTGCAGCTCCTATCGGGATTTGTCGGCACATTCGGGCGGTGTTGCTGGATTTGTTTTAACCTGTCGAAGTGTCTTAAGGAACCGAGATACCGAGTCTGATCGGAACGTCTCGGGAGGAGGTCTATTCCTTCGTTGACCGTGAGAGCTTGTCATGGGCTAAGGTTGGACTCCCCTGCAGGGATTTGAACTTTCGAAAGCCGTGCCCGCGGTTATGGGCAGATGGGAATTTGTTAATGTCCGGTTGTAGATAACTTGAACCTTAATTTAATTAAAATGAATCAACAGTGTGAGTTACCGTGATGATCTCTTCTCGGCGGAGTCCGGGAAGTGAACACGGTGTTGGAGTAATGCTTGCGCAGGTTGCTCTCTAGTTTCTCGCTCGTGCTTTGCATCCTCTTCTCGCTCTCTTTTGCGAACAGGATAGCCACCATATATGCTAGTCGCTTGCTGCAGCTCCACATATTATCCTTGCCTTACCTATAAGCTTAAATAGTCTTGATCGCGAGGGTGCGAGATTGTTGAGTCCCTGTGGCTCACAGATTACTTCCAAACCAGATGCAGGGCCTGATGATTCTGTTCCAGATGACGCGCTTGAGCTCAAGTGGGAGTTCGACGAGGACTCACGCCGATACTACGTGTCTTTTCCTGATGATCAGTAGTGGTGCCCAGTTGGGTGATCGGGATCGTGTCGCATGTTGGGTTTATCTATCATTTTGGCGCCGTAGTCGGGCCATGAGTGTTTGAATGTTGTAATGCTATTTATGTACTTTGATTGATGTGGCGAGTGTAAGCCAATTATGTATCTCCCCTTTTATTATCTATATTACATGGGACGTTGTGATGATTGCCTAACTTGTGACATTGCTTTCAATGCGGTTATGTCTCTAAGTCGTGCCTCGACACGTGGGAGCTATAGCCGCATCGAGGGCGTTACACGGATCCTGTGCCATATGCATGTCCGGATCCTGTACCATAGGGATGTCCGGCATGTCCGGTAGCGTTGCGGCGTTCTTGCCATGGCTTGGCGCCGGCACGACTGGCGGTCTTGTCTGTGGGGTGGTGCCCCCCACCCCCAAACGAATCTGGCTCTTTGGCCAAAGCAGGGGCCAGCTTACGCAGGCGCTGAGGATCATCTCATCTTCTTCATCGGCCCCAGCGGGTCGAATCGGAGGTAACAGCTCGTCGCATCCTAGCAGCACCCGAACCACTTCAACCTTATACACTATGGGTGGCATCGGATTACCGTGGAACATGGGGTTGCCCGGTTGAACGATTCTGCCCTTGGCGACATCGACCAACTCGCCGCCCACGAAGTGCAGGAGAGTGCAAGGAACATCAGTGGCGCCCTGCGAAAACATGTAGGGCGTCAGGGATGCCCAGTCAAAGGCAATGAGATGAAGTCATCGGCCGAGAGGCTTAGTTATCGTGATGTCGTCGAGCTCAGCTAATGTCAAGGCACCGCCAATGGTGGGCGTGCAACTGACGGAGGGGCCGCTTGCTGGCGAGGTGCCGGTAGGCGTACACCCGGGTGCATTAAGCTCCAATGCCCGTGCCGGCGTCGGAGACACGAATACCGCCTCCGCCGGAGACACCAATGGCGCCGCCGGAGACACCAATGGCGCCACCTGCGCGTTGTGTGAGTTGCTGGCCGTGAAGCTGGGAACCGGGGGAGGCCCCTGTTGGCCGCCCGCAATCCACGTCGTCGGCCCATGAATCAAAGTAGGCACCATGGCATTGAGCGTCGTTCCCAGTTGTTGTTGCACTTGCTCTTGCACAATCTTCGAAATCCGCACCACTTGTGCCTTGAGTGCTTCAACCTCGCGCGACTGGCTTTCCGATCTGGTCTTTTCTCCTTTCGCCCACCAGTGGTATAGTATGACGAACATTTTGTGGACAAGCCTTTGCCGGCCACACGACCAGCTGACATCGGCTTACTGAGCTTATCCTTGTTTTTCATTATGTTCAACGCCCTATTTAAAGGGGTGTCGAAAGGGGAGCTCTGAGATGACCCCGTGTACTGCTTTCATTGTCCTGCGGAAGGAACGTGAACCATTTAGAAATATTGGGGATTAATTAGAATGCAACCATATGGGGCTAATTATGCGGGGGATGTATTCCTTACCAGAACAAGCTCAAGCGCCCTGGTCTTCGGATCCGTGGTAAGCTCCTTTGTTACCAGGTCCTCCTTGTACCGGGCCCTGAGAAAGTTCCTGGTCTGCTTGTCACGGTATTTGTCGAAGCGGGGTGGTAGGCCTTGCTCGGCACGCTCCGCATCCTCCTTGTCCCATATAGGCTCCGCCACTCTGTAACTGCCGGGACCGAGTTGGTGGACCCCTAAGTTCAACTTTCACATTTCTTCCCCCACTGACTTGATTCGGAGGTTGCGCTGCTCCCGCACTTGATCTTGAACTCCTTGTAGTCATCTTCGCTCATCAAAGGATATTTAGCCTTGATCTTCTCATAACTATCACCTTTTTCAATCATTGCCATCACCGTGCTTTTCCAAGTAGACAGGGTCGTGCTCATCCTCATGAGGGCAGCACCGTTCACTTTATTCCCTGAGAGGCGTGTGTTTGCAAACTCAGCGGGGAACTTGTATCGTTCGTGCAGCTTCGTGAAGAGGAGGCTGCGCAAATTCCCTCGGTCCTTATGCCTTAGGTTCTCGGTGTTGATCGAGACGGTGCTCCGGAGAATGCACCCGAGCTGAACCGAGTACCCCTTGACTACTTCTTTGGGTGTCGTCGGATGCCCGTCGGAGTTCACTTCAGTAAATTCCTCCCTGACGGTGCCGAGCACGCTCGGGCGCCGGTCCTTCCATTGCCTCTTCGTTTGGCTGCCATCTGTGCATGCGCCGCCATCATCAGTGGTGGCATCCGCGGTGCCATCATCAGTGGTGTCATCCCCGACGCCACTAGGGGTTGTGTAGTCAGGATCAGTGTCTTCCGCGGCATCCTCATAGCAGTGAGGTTCTTCCTCCAACTCCTGGGACAGCTCCCAGAATTGCTTGCCACCCGAACCGCCGGCCCCATCGTTGTGGGCCATGTTTCGCTCTAAATAGGAAAAAAGTTTGGTCAAAAAGTTGGTTATTGTCAAGGAACAAGATCATGGTTTCATCATTTAGGGTTTTTCGACACCGAGGCATCCTAAAAGCTAAGCTTTTATCATTTAGGGTTTGTCAACACCGAGGCACCCTAAAATCCTAAGCGTGCATCATTTAGGTTCTCATCGACACCGAGGCACCCTATAGAAGCCAAGTTAAGTTTTCATCATTTAGGGTTTATCGATGCCGAGGCACCCTAGGTTGGGCCTAATCACTTGGCACTAATCACTTGGCTCTATTGCCACCTATGTTGGGTTTATCATCTAGGGTTTATCGATGCTAAGGAGAATTCTAAGTTGGGCCTAATCACTTGGCACTAATCACTTGGCTCTATTGCCACCTGTGTTGGGTTTATCATCTAGGGTTTATCGATGCTAAGGAGAATTCTAAGTTGGGCCTAATCACTTGGCTCTATTGCCACCTATGGTTTAATGCAGCAAGAATGGCGGGGCAATTGATCCTACTTAACTAAGTACTAAGATACCCCAGCCCATGCATTAGTCGCAAGTACCCCATATGTCCTATTTTTAGCAAAGTCATGCTAAAATTCACGGAAAATTTCAGCATGACCTTTGCTGAAAATAGGACATATGGGGTACCCGAATTTGCTGGAAGGGAAGTTAATCGACATTCCGGCAAACTCAAGGGCCTCTCGGGGTACCTGCAAATTCATCACGACACAATGGTCGGAGACAAAACATCCAAAACATCCAAAAGGATTTGATGCATGGGACGGGGGATCGGAGGACACTTTTTTAGCATTTTTCCCCTTTCATCATGCAAGCAAAACTGAATGAACAGGGGCAATTTTTTGCAACCAATCACCACAGCACAACAAGCTGAATAAACAGCCTCATATGGGGGGATGCCTACAATCTCCAGATTTTTTGCCTGACAAGCAAGAAAAAGTTGCAGATGCTGTTTATTCAGTTTGGACAGAATTCATGAATATTTTCTCAATTCAGATATCTAACCACAAAAGTTATGCTTTTCTTAAATTTAGGTGAATCTAACCACAAAAACTATGCTTTTTTCAGTTCAGATGAATCTGCCACATCATTACAACTATGATAAGAAAGGTAAGCAATGTTTAGCTTTGTACCATCACAAAATCTTCTAATGGTAGAGTGGAATCCCGTGTGTACCCAGCTTCTTCCAAAACCTTTGTTAGTACTTGCTGAAAGGCATCAATTCAAATCGTGTTACTTTGAGACTGTAGTACTGTACATAAGCTTGAACAAAACATTATGCATTATGCAAAGCAATACTAACATGTTTAAAAAAAAGCAATACTGAAACTATTCACTACGAATATTCAGAAACAACACAGATTTCAGGCTAAGTCTTGTGGATGTACAAATATCATAAAATTTGGATATTGTAGAGCTTTTAGAAACAACACAGAATTCCTAACACTTTAGATACTGTGAGCTAAACATTAATGTCATGAATGTCTTGAATCAAACTTAAAAGGAATCCTGCTGATATGTGTCCACAAGACTCTGAAACCCAGAAAGCAGCAAGAGAAAGAATTTTCTACAAATATTGAGCCTGCTACCCTTTCTCTTAATGAAATCAGTAGATCGCCTGTCTGCCTTTGTCCCAAAAATAGAGTAAACAAACTAGTTGAAAAAGTTATCTTCTCATCATAAAAATCAGTACAATTAAAGGCTAGCACCCTCGAATACTCTATAACTTGTTACGGAGGAAAAGCTGGATACCAACAATTCTAACTGAACTATTACTTTCTTCCAGAAAAGGAGCAAGCACAAGCCCCCCAATTTCATTTTCATGAATGAACCTGATAACACAACATTCTAACTGAACTATGCATTCTCTGAATCCCAAATCTGCAGTGACCTCCTCCAACCGGTGCCTAGAACAGGGAACCGGCGGCGGCACCGTTGTGGCAGCTGGCGCTGCAGGCAAGCAAAAGCGATCTGTCTCCGGCTCTTCCCCTCTTTTCCCCACCTGATGATGTAGCTCTCTATCCCCTTCCCCAGCCTAGGAAACCCTAGCTATCAGTCGACGGTAGAGATGTACGTCTCGGGCGAATGAACAGAGAGAAGGAGGGTGGGTAATCGCGCTGGAGGGAGCTCACCTTGTCCTTAGAGGCTTAGACTGAGCACTCAGGGTGGACGGGGCAGCGCTTGAGTGGCGGTTCCGACGAAGACGACCGGAAACAGAGGTTGAAAGAGGGCGCGGCGACGAGGGGCGGCGCTCCCTGACTCTCGCGGCGGTGCGCGATGGACTCGGCAGGGAGGCGGGGGGATCGATCTGGGCCTAGACGGGTGGCTTCTTCGCGGTTGGTCGCAGTCGCAGTCGTAGGGAAGGAGAGGCGATGGCGTCGCCGACGGTGTGCAGGCGCGGCGGACGGAGGGGGCGGAGCAAGGCGGGGCGGCGGCGTACGGTTGGGGCGGCAAAGTTAGGTCGAGTGGGGGATCTGGCGAGGGAGGGAGAGAGGCCAGAGGGGAATAGGTGGAGTGAGGGAGGGTTAGCAATGGCGCACCTCCCCCTAGTGCGCCATAAGTACGACGACAGCGATGGCACACCTCCCCCTGGTGCGCCAGTAGTATTTTTTATTACAGTTCGAGCACTCAGGTTATATTCCACCTAACCCTATCTCCATCAGAACACACACACTAGCCCGACTGGTCAGCACGCAGCACACACACTAGGAGGTCCTGGGTTTGATTCCCAGGCTCCCCAATTTTTCTTTTTATGCATTTTTTATTTACACATATCTTTTTATCCATGCATCCAAATATAACATGTCACATATGCTAGATGCTCAGAATTTCATGTAGAAAAATAATATGCAGTTTGTTGCCATGTTAACAACATTTAAAATGTTGTTTGATATTTATTTGTGTTTAAATATGTTCAAACTTGTTTAAATCATAACTAAATATCCATAGCTCCAAATTTGACAAACTTTATATGCTTTTGGGAGTAACATATATCCCCAAGCACAACTAGTCTTTTTTGGATTTTTAGTTGCATTCATTTGTGAATTGGTAAAACATTTATTATTTGAAAATATTTATGAATATGAAAAAATATCATCAGATTTATTATTTGAAAATATCATCAAATTTGTTATTTGAAAATATAATCAAATTTGTGTTTTTTGCAATTTTAGTTGCATTTATTTGTGACGGTGGAGCGGGCCGGGGAGGGTGCGGGGGCGCGGGGGCGGCGGGGGGTGGGGGTCGTCGGAGGGGGATCGAGATCTGGCGAGGTGGGATAGCGATCGAGATGGAGGGGGATGGAGATCGAGTGTCCATGAAATTTAAAAACATTCATGAGTTCAAAAAGTGCCCATGAAATACAATCGAGAAATGATAGCGATCAAGATGGAGGGGGATCGAGATATTGAATACAATCGATCTTAGCTAGCTATCTATTCACAATCTTCTTGCCCTTACTTTTCGTAAATGGAGTTCTTCTCTTGAACGGACGTCCTTTAGGTAGGGTGGTCCTGCTTCTTCTTATGGTGTATGCTGCTACTTCATCACCGTCGTCATGTTCGATCTTCGGGTCGCCGTACTTGTCGAAGTCTTGCTCATCTGCTACTCCATCCATTCCAATGATCTTCCTTTTGCCTCTCCTCACGACAACACGACTGGGCTTTGACGGGTCGGTAATGAAGAAGCATTGGTCCACTTGGGAAGCCAGTACCCATGGCTCATTTTTCGCGGTGACGTTTGCGCCCGTGGTCTTGGATTTGGCTTCGGGTATAACCATGGTGGTGAAATACCGGTCTTATTTTAGGACGCTCTTGGCCCATCTAACACGGAACATCGGGACCTTCTCTCCAGCGTAGCTCAGCTCCCAGATCTCCTCGATCCTTCCGTAGTATCTGTCCTTGTCGTTACCGGTGTAGGATTCCATCATTACCCCGGAGTTCTGATAACCATCGTTCTTCATGTCCTTGTCCTCGGTGTAGAATGTGTAGCCGTTGATATCGTACGCCTCATAGGTCATCAGGTTGTGCTCGGCGCCCTGTGATAAGTGAAATATGAGTTGTTCTTTCGCGGAAGAATCCTCATGTAAAGGGTACGACAGAAGCTTCTGCTTGAACCAACGCGTGAAACATGAGTTGTGCTCTTTGATTATATCTCCGTCCGTCCTCTGTTGGCCTCGGTCATTGTACGTCTTCTCAATAAAGGTTTTGTGCTCTACCACCCAAGGATCGACCATGTCTATGTGTTGTAGCGCGGTGACCCCATCCAGCGAGCCTGCCGAGGTGCCTGTTGACGGGCAGACCAACGGGGTTCTCGATGCCTAGATAATTCGTGCAGTAGGAGATGCACTCTTCGGTCAGAAAGCCCCTGGCTATGCTTCCCTCTGGACGTGACATGTTGCGAACGTATCCTTTGATGACACCATTGATCCTTTCGTACGGCATCATGTTGTGCAGGAACGTTGGCCCGAGTTGGATTATATCCTCCACGATATGGACCAACAGATGCACCATAACGTCGAACAATGCGGGTGGGAAGTACATCTCAAGCTCGCATAGTATCACCACGATCTCTTCCTGTAGCCTTCTGAGTTGCCTCACGCCAACCGACTTCCGAGAGATGACGTCGAAAAAGTTGCATAGGCCAAATAGTGTTTCACGGACGTGCGCGTCCATGATCCCACGGATTGCAACTGGAAGTATCTGCGTCATCAGCATGTGACAGTCGTGAGAGTTCATCCCACTGAACTTCTGCTTCGCTGAGTCTAGGTATCTGCTTATCTTCCCCGCATAACCGTAAGGAAGTTTTACTCCTACGAGGCAGGTGAAAAACTGCTCGATCTCCTCCTGACTTAGAGTGAAGCATGCGGGAGGGTAGTCATTTCCGGTCTTCTTGGCCTTTTTGCCTTCGCGACAACTTTCTGTGTCCTGCTTCGCCTCATCATCATCATCATCATCATTAGCGTGAAGCTCCTGCCTGATGCCCATTGATTTCAAGTCTGCCCTTGCTTTCGGCCCATCTTTGGTCCTCTCTGGCATGTTGAGCAGGGTACCAAGCAGACTCTCGCACACATTCTTCGTGATATGCATGACATCAAGGCTGTGAGGCACACGGTGGATCTTCCAGTACGGCAAGTCCTAGAAAATAGACCCCGTTTTCCATACCTTCAGCAGCGGCTCTGGCGCCTTTCGCTTCTTTCCCGGCTCTGGCGCCTTTTGCTTCTTTCCCGGCAGTGGGCAATCTTTCCAATTTTTCAACAGCTCGTCTATTTCCTCGCTGCTCCTCGCACGCGTGCGTCTTCGGGGTTCGGTTTCACCATCAAACAGATCCTTGCGTTTTCTCCATGGGTCAACGTCGCGAAGCCACCTTCGATGTCCCATGAACACGGTTTTTGAAGACCTGGGATCTCTATCTAGCTGGCGATACGTTGTGTCATCCATGCACCTGACGCATTCAGAAAATCCGTGGACCACCTGCCCCGCGAGATATCCGTAACAGAGATAGTCGTGCACCGTCGTGAGCAGTGCGGCTCTCATAGGGAAATATTCTTTCTCTGCGTCATCCCACGTATTGGCTGGCGTTTTCCACAGCGTGTCTAGCTCCTCTTTCAGCAGCCCCAGATACAGATTGATGTCGTTCCCTGGTTGTTTCGGCCCTTCAATTAGCATACTCATGTGAATGTACTTCCTCTTCATGCACAACCAGGGGGGAGATTCTACATGCACACAAACACAAGCCAGGTGCTATGTGTGCTTCTCTGGCTGCCAAATGGATTGACTCCATCGGTGCTCGCGCCCAGCACGATGTTCCTTGGATCGTTCCCAAATTCTGGGTCTTCGAAGTTCAACGCTTGCCACTGGCTCGCATCCTTAGGGTGACTCAGCATCTTGTCTTTTTATTTATCTCCGGATCATTTCCGTCATCTTCCCGCTTCTTCTCCTCCCTATCCGCGTGCCAACGCAGGAGCTTTGCTACCTTAGGGTCCGCGAAATATCGCTGCAGACGAGGCATGATCGGAAAGTACCACACCACTTTTCGAGGAGCTTTCTTCCTCTTCTTGTATCGAGTGACGCCGCACACTGGACATATGGTAGACTCCGCATGCTCGTCCCGATAAATGATGCAATTGTTCATGCACACATGGTATTTCACGTGCGGTAAATCCAAAGGACACACGATTTTCTTTGCCTCCTCAAAACTGGTCGGGCACTTGTTCCCCTTGGGAAGACGTCCGTGCCAGAATGGCATGTTCTCGTCGAAGCATGCCTCGGTCATTTTGTGTTTTACCTTCATCTCCAGAGCCATGAGCGTTACTTTCAGGCGGGCATCCTCGGGCTTGCATCCTTCGTACAATGGAGTAACCACGTCTATCTCCAGTTGATCCAGCTTGGCTTTCTCTCGGGCGACAGCTCTTGCGTTATCCGTCTGCTTGAGAAGCAGCTCTTGAATATGAGGATCCTGCACCCAGCCTCCATCGTCGTCTACTCCAGCATCTTCATCTTCATGATCATGCCCTTCGTCTTGATCTTCATCATCATCATGTTCGGCATCTTCTACATGATGACTGTGTACAGCATCACCGTCGTGATCATGTCCTGGAGATTCTTCGTCTTCTCGCCCGCCCGAGCCGCGGTGGTTGTCTTGCTGCCCTTCCTCATTTCTTGCCCGGCCCCCATGGACGACTTCATAGTCATCTTCATCACCTTGCCACCGATAGCCATCCATGAAACCACGCAAGAGCAGGTGGTCCCGCACCTGCCCGGAATCCGGGTCCGCAATAAGGCTCTTCAGCTTGCATCTTCGACACGGACATCTTATCTCCGTCTCGTTCTTTTGAAGCATCTCGACCTTCGCTGAGCTCAGAAACCTATTCACGATGCCTTCGGACATCGTGCGAACCATGGTCGCCTACGGGGTAGAGCAAAACGATATTTTAGAACCAACAAAAAAATTGGCATGACTTTCCCTAAAAATAGGACCAAAAAGAATGCATAGTGCCAAAATTCTCGCCGAAACGGAAATGAATCAACATTCCGGAAAAATATTGGCCACTATCGCATTTCAAATACCAGTACCTGCAAACACAAACATATATGCAACACCACAAACATACATAGATCTAGCTAGGCCACAAAAAGTGCATGTGCACGTTGTTGGAGCGAGCTAGGGAGAAAAAAAATAGATCTACAACATAAAGATAGCTTTCCCCTTACTTACCTATCAAAAAAGGTAATTTAACCACTTAATTTTGATGAATCTATGGTGCAAATGAGGTGAGGAAGAGGAGGCGTCCGACACAAGCTTGGGGAAGGAGGTGGAGGGAATGAAGTGGGGAAAGTGAGTGTGTAGGTGTGGCTGTCCAAAATATCTAGCTGGTCCCAGGTTACTAATGGCGCACCACCCACTCATGCACGATTAGTAACCCTACATACTAATGGCGCACCTGCTGGTGGTGCGCCATTA